>NC_079464.1:9854822-10157852 GCF_026250575.1 Diorhabda carinulata | reverse complement strand
GTTACAGAAGAAAAATATTCCAGTTACGTCTTAGGTTACTTACAAAAACATTATTTTTATGGAAAACTTCAGGTATTTGATAAAATATTTTACTTGGAACGATTAGAAAATTACATTGATGTATTTCCCGAGTATTCAAATGTCACTGAAAACGCAATTGCCTTTGAAAGATTTTACGTGTCTAAGGAGAACGATCGAAATTTCACAGACATGAGGAGAAATGTGCATTCATCTCCATCCTTTGATAATAAATATAGGAATATATCCAAATGGGTAGCAAAAAAAGGGTAAATATAATTATTTTTATTAAAATCTTATATTAGGGCCGTCCAAATACGATTTGGAGGGCTGCCTTTAGTTTTAATTACTATGTAATGCAAAGAAAAAATGCTTTTGTTTAAATAATTTGATACATTTAAGTTATAAAAGAAATGTTAGAATTTTGAGGATGTTAGTTTTCTCTTCCAACTAATGCATCATATGAACTTTAATACTTGTTGCTAATACTGAGAGAAGGAATGTTTATATTTTGACACTATAAAGCTCATGTTGAGAAAACCATTTTTGCCAAAATTTGTTCTTCTCAGCGTTTCGTTCTTCTGGTAGGAAATAGAAAAAGTCCTATCAAATTTTTTTTGGTAAAAACGATTTCGTTGTAACTCACTCAATTTCAGTTGAAGGTCTGGTCTGCCCTATTTACATTCTAAACTGTAATTAAAAAAGGCGGAGGGAGAAATGAAATCTATCTCCCAATTTTTTTAAAATCTATTTTCGAATACTAATGTTATTATATATTTTACATTACTTATATTTTATTTATTGAACCACATAATTCTTCAAACTTTTTAAAAATGCTCTCCACAACTTAAAAATCATATTAAACATTTGATTTGATTTTATTTCCAAATCCAGGTTTGAGAAACAATAGTTTTGATAGTTAAAACTTTTATTATAATTTTTTTAAATTCTTTGACGAATATTTACAGAGAGAAATATCATGAAAAATTCAAAAATATTGAAGGTAGTTTAAACATTTCAGTGAGGCCGCCATATTGCGTGAACTCCTAGGTATAAAATATACACTGAACATATGATACAAAGTAGAAACGACAGTTATTCTTTCGGTTATTCTAAAATAAGCGTTATTATTAAACATTGATTAGGCTGAAACATGGTATATAAATCGTGCTTTGTGCCAAGATGTAAAAATAACACGACTAAAACACCTGATAAACTTTTTTATATGATGCCAAGAAATTTGAACATATTACCACCAAAATGGTTTGAAAGTGTTGGTCGTTTCGACGATCCTGCAAGATGTAATTATTTTTATTGCCAGAATCATTTTAATATAAGAATCAAATTCAATTTATTTTGATATTTTATAGTAATTAAGTTTATTATGCTTTTAATTCGTAATGTGATTATGTAATAATGTAAAAAATTAACCTATAAAAGGTTTATTCACTTTATTTTTTTTATATAGAAAAACGTTTTACTTATGCGTAACTAATAAATGAAAACTGTATTATAACAGCATACGCTACATTGCTCGTAACGATAATCTCGTGATCATCAAGCAGACAACTGCTCTATGTTTTTATTTAACCTATGAGGTCACAACTGAAAATCAATGTTAGCAACAGGTCGCGACCGGAAAACTTTGTAGCCATGTCGCACGCGTCAATGGCAGTATTTGGTAACACGTGGTGTGCTACATCACATGCTACATGCTGTCAATTGTTTCTTAAGCTACCATTATACATGCTAGCATCCCACTTTGAGTCGATTTTATGTTGGGATACTAGCATCCCGGACTGCTATTTTATTTTAATTTTTGCCAGTCGTCAATGTGGCCTCAACGAATGAAGAGATGCTGTTTCTGATGTTACTAATTAAGAAAAGAAAGAGTCGTGCAAAAAAGAAGTTTAGTGTGGACCACTTTTTAGCTGCCCGTCGTGTTAAAAGCCTGTATTTTACAGTGTTTGATGAACTGTGCAATAGTGAAACAAGATTTTTTAATTACTTAAGAATGTCACTTCCTTTTTTCAAAGAGCTTCTAGGCTACATCCAAAGCGACATCTCTAAAAAAGGTACAAGATTCCTCAGACCAATGTCGCCCGAAGAGAAACTAGTCATAACTCTGATCAAACTGCATGCGCGCGCCTATGTCAAATAGAACGGCTGCTTGAATGCTAGCAGTCTAGTATAATGCGCCGCATTTGAACCAATGCCCCACAACCGATTTTGTGCATCCCGGGATGCACAAAGCGACCGGCTGCTCGCATTTCAGCATTTCAGCATCTCAGCCGGATGCTAGCATCCTAGTATAACGGTAGCCTTATGTGTAAACCTAGTTTTAGAGAACGTGCAGCGTACTACTTAATGCTGCTGCTTAATGTGGCCTCAATGGAATAGTACCTTAAAAGTAAACCGAAAACAATTAATAAATCTCATTTAGCATAAGTGTGAAAGTATATAATGTACATATTTTTATAAATTGCAGAAGAGTTTGCTCTTTATTGGTGACTTTGGATTATTCATATATAAACCTAATCCATCAAATGAATATCGATTCTGCCATGCAGCAAGTATTATTGGCAATAGACGAAGCCAATTCTTTATTCCGTTCCACAGATTTTGATAATGACAGCTATCCAGATAATGTTGGATTTCTTATCAAGTACTTCGCCGTCTTTCAAACACCAGATAACAGGAATTTGGTTCCGCACTACACAAAACAGGCAGTAGATGGTAATTTTTTTAAACAAATGTTTCCAAAAAACTCGGCCCTCTTGTAAGTTGTATCCTCTATTTAACAATATCGGAGAAGTACTGTTTTTGGTTTTCTTTTTTACATTACCTACAGTGTGACTCTTTATAACAAATTTTATTAACTATTCAGGAACGAGATTATAAATGTTTTATTTCAGTTTTCAGAGTAGATATGATAGTTTTTCTTTAAAGATAAAGAACTGTTAAGAGCGATTTGTTAATAGAAATATTTACGTCACTGGCTTTTAGGCAACTTTCACTAAAATTTCAAAGAAATATTTATTACATTTATTATTTTTAAACCTAATCTCACAGTTATGAAAGAACACCCTGTATCAATAGATGTGGGAGTGAAGCTTTAATTTGTAATAATTCTTAAAATAAATTACCAGAAGTGAAACTTAGACAGATATAAAAGTATTCGAGAGTTTTTTTTTAGCATATTGTGACTGGTAGACAGCCGCACGCCACTTACCGGCACCGGTCATAATATAAAGATGAAAGATGGCAGGTAGCTCCATCTTTTATTGGGTAGCAATAAACTTATATCAGATGTTTCGATGTAGAAGTTAACCGTAACCTGTCAGAAGATTCTAGACATAAGATGTCCATTGCTAGACACTCTAGAAGTTCTCCAAGATTTTAGAATTATTGCAAGAAGATATATAATCCAGGAGTACGGTCGATAAAGAAGTAATATCTCAGTGCAGTGTTTTAAGTGTTAATTAAAGTAATAAGTAGTGTCGTCAATTTTTAAGTGTATAATTTTATCCTCAAATCCTTACTCCAGAAACGTTATAATATTTAATGCAAGCCATGCAGATAATTCCAGTATTAGCTGTGATGCAGTGGACAATAAAGAGAAAATAATTGATGAAAATGGTACAGTATCATCTTGAAATTGTCGCATTGGGCATCCGAAAACCGCCAATGATTAATAAATTGTAAAAGCCAGTATTTCCAAAACATCAATGTTTGATCTAGTCGACTCTTTTGACTCTTTTTTAAGGAGTATTTCAGCATGTGAAACATCTGGAGATTTTGAATAACGATTTGGAGCTTGAAGCACTTTTATGTAATTGACTTTTTCATTTTCTATGGTAAATGTAACTTAGTTGGTTGTTGATTTTAGTGTTGTCATTTATTTACTTTGCATTTAATTTTACTCATTTTTCTCAAGAATTGCTGGCATAGAATGTTGCTAGAAGTTTTTTTCTTTTATTGAGTAGCGATCAATTTTTTCGTATGGTCTATGACCCTGTCATAACATTTAAGAGTTGATTAATTAATAATTAACGAATATAGTAAGATAGTTAAAAGTTTTAGCATTGGTATAGTGGTATAACAATCAAGGTGACCGAGATTTGAGATATGTACCGGGTGAGCCACTAAGAACGGCCGTCGGCCATATTTCAAGAACAGAATATATTACAGCTTCAGGGAAAAAATTATAGCAGAAGTGGCCCCGAGAAATACTGACAATTATTTACAGAGGTCGTATTTTGATAAAAAAAATAAATAAAAATTTACACTATTAGGTGGCACTTTATATACGATAATGAAATTCTTCAACAAATTCTACGCGGTTTTAATTTCACATGGTGAGGAAGAGTGGAGGGCTTTTTTGAAAAAATGCATGTAAGTCCAGCTCTGCACAACCGATTTTCATAAACTTGATGTGGTTTGAAAGAGATATTTAGTCCAGTCATTTTAAGTTTTATCAGGAATAATTCCTAGTGAGCTGAATTTTTGTATACATCTTTATTTGTTGTTATTTTCAGTGGGTTTTGGGTTCTTTGTTGTTAAATGATGAAGAAATGATACTTGTTTTGATTAACAAAACTCTTGCTGAGTAATCGTAGGATTGTTGCTCAAGACTTAAAAGTTCTTAAAAATTACAAATAGTAGCATGTTTGCCTGTCACAATTTTTGTGTCACTGCTTCACTATCACTTGAACATATGAACATGAACTTGAACTGAGAGTGCTTGTCCCCTGCCAACTTAACTAAATTAAAAATGAATATGAACATGGCTACCAACTATATAAAACAAAATAGTGTGAGATAGGTGGGAAATAGGGAAATTGAAAGTTTATTCTGGATGGAAAGTTCTTACATTGGCCTACCTGTAGTTGTGCTCATAACAAACTAAGCCATGTAACAAATCTAACAATTAACAACTTGATAACTAACTACGTAATTAATGGCGCCATAGGTGTTCAAAATACCGTCCATCACTTTTTGTATATGAAATGGGTGGATAGGACGGCAATTTCAATTTCTTTCAGGAAAAAACTTCTTATTGCTTTGTGCAAAAGCTCTTTTAAACACCATCAAGTTTATGAGAATTAGTTCAGCAGAACCGGACTTACAGGAAATTTTTCATAACAACCACTGTTCCCCATCTCTTATTTGACTTAACCTTATGAAATGAAAAATGCTCACAATTTGTTAAAGAATTCGATTATCGCATATAAAGTGTCACTTAACTGGGTTCATTTTAAAAAATTACGCCCTCTGGTAGTGAACCAAAAATTCTGAGGCTAATTCGTGTTTCTTGTTTTTTCCCTTGAAGCTGTAATATAATCCGATCCTAAGATATGGCCGACGGCCTTTCTTAGTTGCCCACCCGGTACATTAAATAATCTCAAAATATTAATCATAATAGTTTTTTTAGGACGTTTTTACATAAAGATGTTTTCAAGATTCAATTTGATCAATGATGTATGCCTGGGAATCATTTTTACTGGACAATCTTTTAAAAATGATATTGTTGGTATTAGTTACACGGCTGCTTTTTTGAAAGGTTTCCGACTACCAGTTGGAGGGATATGTGATAAACCAGATACAAATCCGTACGGTCTGAATCTTAATACGTTAGCTGTGTCTGCTAGAAACCAATACGGTGAATATTTATATGATATATAACATAGTTTGCTATTTATCGAAGAAAAATAGAATACCAAAACAATGATCAGTGCGTGATCAGCACGTGAACGTCTCTGGCGAAACACGGCGCGGCATCGTTATTGGTCCAAATCGGTGGCACTATAATATACCATAAATAGAAAGCCGCGTGGGAGAGGCGAACACCGCATCGTTAAATCAGGTGTCGAACAATAACGACATTGTATTATCGTACTGCAGGCAGATTGTTTATGTTTGTCTGTTGCGTAATTTTCTTAAGCATGCCTGACACGGAGACAGATGATGATGTTGTTGACATTAGCCATATTCCGCATAATAATAGAACTGAAAAGCTTCATTTCAACACTAGCAAAAAACTATTGATTGTGAATGAAATCTGGAATATTGTTATTGATGTGCAAGTTGAGTCTCTTATTATAAATGTTGACGATAGTGGATGTTATCTGTTGGGGCATAAGAAAATGTATTTATTGAGGTAGTAAGATTTTATTTTAATGTTTCAATACACAAATTTTCTTTGGATTTCTGTATTAGGTGTTAGCAATAAGTTGGATAAGATCAAAATTGGAATATTATCAATGCCTGATTTTTAAATGAATATGTTCCATATTTTGGTCTTTTACTTAATATTTATGTTAAACTTCACGTTCATATTATATATTTTTGTAATAATAATTGTGCAAAATTATTTATAATTTCTATTATTAATCTGCTGTATGAAACCGCTAATTATTTCTTAAGTGCCGAGTGCGGTCCTGTCACATGCTCGGCTTTGGCGTATTCAACCCTTGCCACGTGCACTATACGTGAGTATGTTTTGGTTTACTATTTTTCTTCGATAAATAGACTTTAGTATCTAAATTAAGGCTTTCTCTCCTTTCTACCACTAAAAGAATTAACAAGGACGAAAAATACAATATTATGTTTTCCTATTATTAATGCGCCCAACGTAACTATCGCAATGCAAAGATTTGCATCCTATCAAATAACAGGGCACTCTTATAAGCTGATCATTTGGAGAAAAAAGGGATGATTTCTTTCATGATTCCAGGTCTGAAACAATCGAAAATATTTCTTTCCTATTCCACCAATTGGTCTTAAAAGGCCCTTTCATTGAACAAATTCGAGATAACGAGAGTTACTGGTATGCTTACTGGAAACTGCCCGGTGAGCTACCACCTGAAGAACATGGAAGAAATTATCCACAACTTTTGTTGCTTCTGTAAAGAACCAAAAGAAACCGCTGAACACCACCTTTGTGAGTGCGAGGTGAGTGAGAAGAGGTAAGCAGTACAGCTCCAATACAGGTAGCTCAATTTGCAAAGTCGTTGCTACCTGTCTGGTGAATAGTCCGAAGTACACAATAGATCAATAGGTTAAATTTTTAATGAGGTAAATTTACGACCTTACACACTAGCTCATCTAATCTAACTAGTAAAACTACCAAAAAGTATAGAAGACAAAACAATTTACCACAATAATTTATAATACTAAATTGATATAACACGTTTATAGTTTTAAGTTAGGTTCATTGAAATATCGATCGATTGTTTCATTTTTGTATTTACTAATTTGTACACACTCGATTCGGAAATTTTTTCGAAATACTACAAAATTTAAATACTTCAAATATTTTGTTCTTTGGCTAAAAGTTCTTGAAAGTTTTTTCTTCGGATGTTAAATTGTGACATTTCTTTTTGATATTCGGTTCATCATTACCTATTCTCAAGATCAACTTATAAACTTTTAAGCTCGCATCACGTTCAACATAAATTAAACAGATCACGAAGTGTGATTTATAATTCCGTTTCAACGCTTAGCCAACGTGAAGTCGAACGTAACGCCAACGAGAACGTCAGCGCCGGCGCGAACGTATAGTTCATAAATTCAACTTCACTCACTTATAGTCCAAGATCCCAGGGCCCCCAGACCTTACTTATTTTCTGACAGACAAAACATATACAACAGGTTAGTATTAGTATGTACAGTGAACATATACATACCTGCTAGCTTAGATAGACCAACGGTCGATTCTCAGGTACCTGGTGCTACAGGTACTGATAGTCTGAGGTATCATTTTTATGTATGTTGCAGGGAATATTGTAAACAATTTGAAATTAATACTGCCCGAAATCTTCTGTAGTCAGTATTTTTTGCCATACACTTCAAATATCGACAGTAAAAAACACAGCAATATTGAATTAATGTCCAATAATGTAAACTGGGTTCGAAATTTAGTCACAAGCTTCCGAATAGTTCCCTCAGTAGGCCGACCAAACTGCCCATAAATTGGAAGAAGTGCGCGATGTACTCTCTCAACCGAGCATGAATTTTGAAAGTAAAATTCAATTCAACTTACACGCGTTGTTGGTTTGTAAGTCGATTCATAATTAAATTATAGACCAAACTGAACAAGTTTGACAATGACACAACACACGATTCACGCGTGATGTGTCAGAAACAGTGTTGCCAAAAAGATACCATCAAAAATCATTCGTTATAAGTATATTGGAAATTGGAGTTTCGAGCCATCAAGTACCTGTATTTAAGAGGGTTAAGAGGTAAGCGATTTACGAAGATATGTTTAATACCATTGGTGATCAATGTCCTTCGTATGCGACCGTGAAAAATTGGACTGCAAGCTTCAAAAGAAGTAAATTTTCCATTGAAGATGATAACCGATCGGGAAGGCCAGTTTCTGTGTTAGTCCTCGAAAATATCGATGCAGTTCATGACATGATTTTATCAGACCGTCGAATTGGGCTAAAACGGATATCTGAAGCACTACATATTTCATACGAACACGTTCTTCATATAGTTCACGTCAATCAAAAGCGTGCAAGGGTAGAAGCATCGCGTTCGATCTGTGCTCGATTTGGAAACGATGTAGACTTCTTAAACCGAGTTGTTACTATGGATGAGACTTGGGTACATTTCTACGATCCAGAAACAAAGCAACAATCCATGGAATTGCGACACTCTGGTTCTCCAACACCTAAGAAGCTTCGTGTCCAAAAATCTGCTGGAAAAGTTCTTGCTTCAGTTTTTTGAGATTGCCATGCACTAATCATGTTTGATTTTTTGGAAAAGAGTAGAACAATAACTGGAGATTACTCTTCGATATTACTGACCACTCTACGGGAGAAAATTGAAGAGAAAAGAAGCAGAAAGCTATCCAAAGACGTTTTGTCTTCGCAAAACAACGTCCCTGCACACAAATCTCATGTTGCC
The DNA here is from genome assembly GCF_026250575.1 of Diorhabda carinulata. NCBI lineage: Eukaryota > Metazoa > Arthropoda > Insecta > Coleoptera > Chrysomelidae > Diorhabda > Diorhabda carinulata. Next base: position 10,148,918 of record NC_079464.1, on the reverse strand, counting down.
ATGCAAAAAATTCGTGGTTTAAGGTTTTAATTACTAGAACACCTCCCTTATTCACCAAATTTGGTTCCGTTCGTCTATCATCTCTTTCCTCAATTGAAAAAAAGCTTAAAAGGACGTAAATTTCCTTCCAACGAGGAGGTAATAAAAGCTGTGGAGGTCTGGTTTGCAGAGCAAGAAGAAACATTTTTTTTAAAGGTCTGGAGACGTTACAGGTTCGCTGTAATAAATGTATCCAATTATCCAATGGTTCTATAGTAGGCTAAGAATTTTTCAATATAACCTCCTAGAGCGTGCGTATTGATTTATTTAATTGGAACTGTTGTTACTTTGATTTCAATATTTGTGAAAAAAATTGACGTATTTGCAACATTTTGAAAATTATCATGGCAGAATTATTAAAATGTATTTTTTGTAATAGTTCGGATACAAATTTCATATTATGGACAAGACGTTAAATAAGGGTAAAGTTATTTCAAAGAATAGACGGTAACATAACATCAAATTTAAAGATGTTGTTTTGCCAGTTGGCCAGTGGTTACCACAGACAATGTTATAAGTCATTCATAGAAATAATGAAGAAGTAAATGGAGATAAAATGAGACACGTTGATGTAACTAAGATTTATCAGTAATTAGGGGCATCCTTATGTGGAAGCTTACCCGGTTCTTTTAAGTAAAGGAAAAAAGACTATCTAATATATTAAAAAAATCAAGGATAGCGAAGAATTTAATGGGACAAATATTAAAAACCTCTGTGTTTCTCCAATAGTTTCAGCGAGCAAATTTCATGGCCAACCTCTGGAATAATGCTGACATGAAGTAATTGAATATCTTCAGTCCGGAAAATAGAGGATGCAGGTTGTAGGATAACCAATATCAATTCAACTGGTTTGATGGGAACCATTTACCCACTTTCGTTAGTGAATAGTTTGAAAAAGAATTAGGTATTTCACGTTTACTTTTAATTATTCCTCTAAATTGACAGGTATTCGTCTTACAGAGGATTGTAGAAGCTGACAATGATAATGATGGTATTGATATTGAATACCAACATTGGTTGGAGGACATCAAATTTTACCAACGAGGATGATGAAAATTGAGATGGTCATAAAAAACTTACTTTAATTAATTTTTCATGGATTAAAAATATAAATGTACTATACAATTTTATCTGTTAAATTTAATTCTCATCAAAACAGTTTTCTGAATATATAGAATTTTCTTCTGTCAATTTATAATCAAATCACTGAAATTCGTATGATTTAAATATTATTCTGCAATAACTTTCACAATTTGATGACGATAAATCATTTAATTATTATTAAAAGCTTCAATTAGACTAATTAAGAAGGCATTTGATTATTATGTGCGCGCTATTAATTTCGGCGACACTTTAAATCCGTTTAGGGGGTGTTTGTTCCTGGGATTGGTCTGGCAACTTACAAAATATATTAAAATAGCCCCTAAATATTATATATGAAAATCGAATATCAGACTTTGAGTAAGGTTGTGATTTTGGTGTCAATATTTGAAGTTTCTGGTAATAAATACTGACGACAGAAGGTGTCATTTCAAATTGTTTACAATATTCCCTACAACATAAATAAAAATGAGATTTCAAACTAATGGTAGAGTGAGTAACAAAATTTTGTATTATACAACAAAACACTTGACGAAATAAAAATAACTTTAAATATAAAAATTAATTAATATGATAATTTTTTTATGCACTCGTTGCACGGTCCAGTAAACTAATAAGTTTAAAACGCCACTGGTGTTGCATCGCTTTTATAGCTCCCGGCATTATTCATGTCTGAACAGGAAAAATGAAGAAACTACCTCCCGACATGTTCTCGCAAGTCTCGTAACATAGGAATCAACAGTAACTGGATGATATACTAATAAAATTTCGTGTGTACCTATTCCTATTCTATTTCTCAACTTTTATTTTAAAATTATTGTCGCTCCTGAAGGATGGCGCTCGGGTACATTGCACACTTTGCACATATGGTAGCGGGGGCATTGCTAGTAGCAGGTATGTTTACGTTCACTGTACATACTAATACTAACTTATTGTATATGTTTTGTCTGTCAGAAAATAAGTAAGGTCTGGGGGCCCTGAGATCTTACTCTAGTAGCTTTAATTTGCGACGTCATTGCTGGCTTAGTCTATCTATTAGACCAAGAGCCAGTGACCAATTTCAGGTGGTCATTTAAAAAGACACTTTCTACAGTTAATCCTCTATACCTACTGAATTTTTGCCAGAGTATTTACATGTCTCCTAATTGTTGACGAACGCAATAAATATTTATAAAAAAATCCATTTTTGTCATTTAATTAGTCTTCCAATTCTAATAGAATAAATAAAATAAATAAACAATTAATAATATACAATGCTAGAACGAATTTCCATCACCAGAGCGAAAAACGTGTCCGTGCGAATGCAAGTGAGACAGTAATATGGAAACCTGTAGGTTAGAGTGAGAGCGCTTATTGGGCATATGTGGACTTCATTAGATGTTCATTTAAAATGATATATAATGCAACAGATTTTTCTTAATCTTGTTAAATAATCACTTTTGAAAGATTTTTCTGTACCTTTGACGCAAATATTCTCTAGGTCTTTGTCAAGGATATGTGGGAAAATATTAAAATGCGTAATATTATTTTCTATTAAAACTAACAATTCTTAGGTCTTTTGCTGTTACCTGTACCTGTGACGTACTTTTATAGTTATTACTTTACATTTCTAAGGTCCTAACACAGGCATGAATAAAAAGTAGGGATCCTCTAACGGCTTGAGGTGTTGCATACGATTCAACATCTCAGTAGTCGTTTACGAACATTTTTGGAGCGCAATTCAGTTTCATTTTTTATTAAAGATTGACAAGATATTCGTGTAAAGACAATTTTCAAGTATCGTGAGGTATATATACATCAGATTCTTATGCTGTAGACTTTTTTTATAGTCATGTAGAACTGAAATGGTTTTTATAAATATTTATTGCGTTCTGTAAACAATTAGGAGATATGTAAATCCTCTGGCAAAAATTCCATGAAGGCAAAATATTGTCGAAAGTAATTTCCTAAAATTTTATGACTGATACTTTAACTAACATAAATCTTATTTCTCGCCCTCTTTAAAATTTTAGGATAGTCTACCTCGGCCACACGTGGCTGTCAGAAATGGCATTTCATTTTCAGTAGGTGTAGAGGATTTACTGTAGAAAGTTTCGTGACTTTTGAAATTACCACCTAAAATTGGTCACTGGCTCTTTCTCCATACTGTTAAAGAAAGATATGAACTTTTGCCATGCCGTTACCTTCAATTCGAATCATACGAATCTAAATTCATGTTACAAAATTCCGTATGTGATGGTTGGTATGAAATTAAGATGGGTCTTTCTTATAAGAAGGTCGCATGAATTTAGAAACACCCTGTATAAAGGTAGTAATTTTCCCAATTATTATGAAACTATCTGAATGTACAATCGTTGTAGACTATTATAAGAGAAAAAGGTATTCGTATTTTTTGTAATTTGTAAAAGATTCTTCTGTTCCAAAATCCAAAATTTAATAATTTTTAAAAGTTAGATAAAAAGTTGACGTTTCGACTTTTCTTTAAGTTTTTATCAATATATTAATCCATAGATCACCTTCATCATGAATATCAAAATAAGAAGAAAATTAAAATAGAACTTTTGTTCTAATAAGAAAAATTAATTTCCCCTTAGTCCGCACATCTCAAATATATAGCAGTAATCAATTAAATTATTTGTAGTTTTATCAGAATTTACAAAATAGATCTAAAAATTTCGCTTAAATTATTCAGGTCTTAGGAATGTGAACCATTTCTAAAAATTCTATTTTTCGTGTATCAGATTCCGTTTCAAGAATTTATGTTTCATTGATATTTCATGCAGTTCTATTTTTTTATCGTATTGATGACCTCTTAGTCTATTTTCTAAATACTGCGGTGTACGTACTATGTAGACAACGTCATAATCAGTACAAAGCACTTGATATATAATATTCCTTCTTTTGTTTTTTGTAAGAAGTAATATCAATTAAAATTAACTTTTCTTATTAGTACAATTGACATTTCGACTAATTTTAAGTCTTTATCAAAATATTAAAGGAATGTATGTTTATATAGATTTGGTCTTGTATACACTGCGATCCAAAAGATCTATTGTGTACCCCTTTCTGGCTGCGATAATCGATAACCCATTGTTTACAGTTCATCCATTAATCCCATTCCTTTTAAAAAGTCTAGAATGTGGGATGACTTTAATTTCCAGAGATCTTCGTCTTCTATTTCAAGTGCTACCAGGTGTAGTGCTCTGAAGTTCCTTAGTGTTTCATACTTCGAGAGAATGTGGATAGAGGTTTCGTCCTCTGTTCAACAAAATCTACACGCCGCATTATCTGCTAGGTCTAGCGTCTCCAGGTGTTTGTTGAAACGACAGTGCCCCGATAGAACTTCTGTCAGTATTCGTTAATTGTGATTACTTAGGTTGATACACTCCGCAGATCTACTCTAGTTTCCTAGAAGAGTCTCAGCAGTCTGGGTTGTACATCTATGAAAAATAAGTTTTTCGTACAGGTAAACGTCTTATTTTGTTGTTCTATAAAATTACTGTACTATATGAGTCACTCTATATGATTGTGAAATTCAACTATAGATAGCAGTAGTAAGAAAACATTTTGAATAGATAACAAATACACACCGGGGAATGAATATTCAGATCTGTTTGTGTTATGAGGAAAAATAATAATTTGAAGAAATAACACAGTTTATGCGAAAAAAATCTTTATTTATAAAAACATTTGGATTATTCAAAAACAGAAAAAATAAAAATTAATTCGTTCAGAAAGAAGCAGTTATAATAAAATGATACTTATATTTTTTATAACAGCACGAATACATTTTTCAATTGTGGTAAGTTAATTTTAAAAACCGAGTTGGTCCAATACGTCCAATATTTCCTAACCGCACTAAGCTCAGCCAAATTGTTTACCTTGACGATTCCAGCACGGCGAGGAACCAAATTATCTACCAAAAATATTAAAAAAACAATCTACTTTTAGAATATCAACTGAAAATGAAATTTTTTGGACGTAGCTACTGTTTCATTTAATCTTTCCACGCAAACTGTTTTTGCCTCTGTCGAACTCAGAGACTTCTACTCTTACAAGTTTTTAAACTTCTAAGAGTAGCTGTTACAGTTCCTTATCTACGTTTTTACGTTCTATATTAATTGTGTTTGGTGTGGAATGATGTAACTTCACCCTTCACAATATTTTTGCCTTGATATTTTTTCCTGTGCCTTGGTCAATACCAAATGCTTGTTAATGGTTAACAAGCGATTTAAATCCCATATTAAAAGTTCTTTTACAGAATGTATCACTAGTTTGATAAACAAAGTTTATTCTACGGCATTCTGTTAACAAATGGCAGCTGCTACAATTGGCGGTACTTGTGACCAACGCGCATCACAAGTTCGGAAATAAAAAGACATCAGACAAGATGTGTATAACTATTTACTCTATGCGTAAATAATCTATAAATTGGTGGTGTTCTTAAAGTAGTTAACGTAGTTAGCGAATTTTGTAACCAAAAATGAGAATTTAAATGTTATAGTTCTCAATATCAATTGCTTCCGTAACATAAGTATGATTCTTCTTTGAAAAATTAAATTTGGTGAATATGTATAATTTTTTCTCGTGCTTTTAGGCAGAAAGGTTCCTCAATTCATATTTGATTTGAGTTTATGTCACGAATTGGGACACAGCTTCGGATCTGATCATGATTCAACGAAAAATTGTGCCGGTTATATAATGGCGCCGCATACACCAGTGGATCAAAATAGGAAACATTATATTTTTTCGAGTTGTAGTAAGAGGGCTATACTGAAAACGATGAGCCTGAAAGGATATTGTTTTGAGGATGACGATACTCCATACTGCGGTAACAGTACGTACCAATCTAAAAGTCATTTTATTGATAAACTTGTTTTTTCTACGTTCATCCAACAAACACAACTTTATTGAAAATATATTTACTTGAAAAAGTTGATCTTTATTGCACAAGTGCAATAAATATTTATTGAACTCATCTGTTCATATAGTATACAGGTTTTTGATCAAGACAAAAATAAACATTCAAATGAGCGAAATAATCAATACTTTTTCTGTGAGATTATAATGAGCTTCAAAGAATTGCGGATTTTATTTTATTATCTATCATATTTATTATGTACAGTATTACGAAATTACTAGAAAATGCATTTTTTTCTAAAATGCCATATGATTACAATCTATAAACACAAACGTAAAGGCAGCTTGACATAATGCAACACAACGTGCAAAAAATTGCATGAAATTTTTTCCAAAGTTAAAATATTTCATAGAGTGAAATGAATTAGAAAAAATGGGTCATTGAATAACTGGCAATAATGATATCTGCAGCTGACTCGCTTTTGAAGCCTGATGGACAGGTTGGTTGGTTCGCAAAAAGTAACTAGACTTCTCCCTAGAATCGCAGCTTGCACACAAGAAAAATGGAGAAGAGAATCAAGACGCAAGAAATATTGCGTCTTGCATTGCATCATGTCAAGCAGCCTTAAATGCATCAAACATACGCGATCACGACTACTATGATTTGGATAATGCAGCTCTGCATTTCTAGAAATGTCAGTCAAACATTAATTTTGACTATTAAACAAAGTTTAAAAATGAGTAATATTATTGGAAAAATAGATGAAAGTGATGAAGAAGAACCAGAAGTTGGTGAAATAACAAATACAGCGTTATTTAACTTATAATCGTTTTAAAGAGTGGTACTTCGGTAAAATATATACAGAAAATATGCTTCTTGCATATTTTTCAAAAAGATCGAAAGATATTAAATCCTCATCACTTTGGTCTGACTCAATGGTGAGAGCTTGCCTTTCTACAAAAAAGAAGATAATAATATTAAAAATTACAAAAAACTAATGGCATTTATGAAGCAGCAGCAAAAAAGTCAAAAGTATTTATATATAGACATTTTAAAATTAGTTGTTGTAGGTCGCTGCAATATTTTGCATTGCAGGGGTATGGGAGCTCAAAAAATTGAGTATTGAAGACATAGAAAAAGAATATTCAATATCAATTGTAAAAGTTTCACGTTCAAAAACTGAGAAGGAACGAAGTTGTGTCAATAGAGGTGAGGTTGAAGAAGGTGAGATACACGAAATTACGTCCCAGTCATATTACACATAAACGTTTTTTTCTCAATTACCGAAATGAAAAGTGCACTGCTTCAGGAGGTCATCCGCAACACTTCTTACAGATACAGGAGTAGATATACGAGAGCTCAAACGAGACGGCGAATGGAAATGGTCAACGTAGAGCAATCATTTGCAAACAAACTCAATGTTGCAAATATTTTAAGGCGAAGAAAATGACAATACATAGATACCAAGTGCTAGTACATTTAGAGAGGTCACAATTCAAGAAGTAGAATTAAAAAATAATTCACTAAGAAATATTAATATTGAAAATTGTAGAAATTGTACATTTACTTAGTTAGTTAAGTTAAAAGGTAAACTAACCCTAGTTGGACTCAGTCAGAGACTGAAGAATCTATGAAGACGATAACTTGGTTATCGAAACGCACGTCAGACAGTGTAATCGTGAGTGTTGGTGTAGTAATGGTGTAAACAGTGTATTCAGTATAAGTTCCTAACTTTCTCAATGTTAACCGATAGTGTTAATTAATTATATTTTGCTCTTAAATTACGCTTTTTATTTTTCTACGCCTAAATAAAAATTTCTTTTTTCATGAACGTAGAAAAAATATTGTATGCAATTCCTGTAAAAAGGGTTTATTGCACTCGACGTGTTGTCAAACTCTGTCTAACAGCCTCGTTGGATAAGTTCACGTCGCATGCAATAAATAATTCCTTTCTGCACTTGTTGCATAATTAACTATTATTAACTACTCATAAAATAGTTTTTTTGAAAACAAAATTTTCTCTACAACATTTACGTTCTTTTTTCACAACAATGTTCAGAGAAATATCAACACCTATATATCGTTTGTTAAGAACTACAGAGGGCGTCTCAGTTTTCATGTGTAAAAATTCGTACGCCTCAATTTAACTTGTTAGAACTAGTACGAGTAATTCTATGAACAGTTGATTTATTTTCTTTTAATCAATCACACTTTGTTTATTGTCGACATAGTACGTATTATTGTATTGTTAAGACCAATAAGAAAAATAGGTGTCATTGAAGAAAAAGATACAGTTAATGAGCGAAGAATGTTTTGGTTTAATTGTTTTAAAAGTGGAGATTGGACGCTCGTTCGCGTTTGGGTCGTCTACCTTTGTGGGATATTGAAGTTACAAGGGAAGCAGTAAAAAACCAACTCAGTATCAGCTGTCTCCCATTATCTGACTCCCTTGGATCTTCTAAAGATACCATTCATATCAATTTAAAATCGTTAGGTGAGATCTATAAACGTTGTTGAATTTTGCTACACGATTTAAGCGAATTGCACTTCCGAAAGATAATCGTTTTACTTGAAAAAGGTATTTTATCTGGGTGTTATCAGTGTTTATAAAAAGAACAATTACAGAATCCGTCACAAAGAAAAGTGGATTCGAGCGGTAAGTCTTGTGTGTCTAGTGGAATTATGGTGTAGCTCCTACGAAATAATTCCAGTTGGACGAGCTATCAATACCAAGGTATATAAAGAACGGCATATATTCAGGTTTTGTTAACCGAAAGCGGGTTTATGAGTAATAGAGTATTTCCGAAACCAAAAATGACGAACAAACACCTGATGTAATATAAATATTGATTTTTAGACATTAAAGAATCGACAGAAGAATGCGATTGTGGAACTGTAAGAGATTGTCTTTCATTTGATGTATGTTGTATACCACACGGAAGACCTAATGCATGTCAAATTAAGAGAGATGAAGGGTATACATGTCATCCTTCGCAAGGATTGTGCTGTACTTCGGAATGCCACTATGCAAATCTTCAAAAGTTTGGCGTGGTAAGACACAAAAATAATTTTTTTTACTCTTGAATGAATTATTAATGTAAGTAACAGACACGTAGATACTACATTACAAGGATTGCTATATAAGTTTTGAGAAAAACAAATATTTATAATTGGATATAACTTTATTATTTTTCAGTATATACTCCATCAAGAATATTAAGATCAATACACTTTTGCATGCGTTTGAACCAATTGTCGAAGCATTTTTTATTATCGGATACACTTTTTAATAATTTTACATTACTAATGTTTATATTATTATTATATTATCAGGAAATGGAAACTGGCCATCTATTATTGGATGCAATGAAAATAATCAGCCGGGATGTACTTGCACGTAGCTGTGTTTTCTCGTAAATACATCGAATTCTAGCCTATTAATATTCCTAATTACTAAAATATCTAAAAACCAACTGTCCATTATTTTCCATTTCGTAGGTGTCTACGTCTACGTATGCCTTTTTCGTATTGAATATAGCGAAAATATCATCCACATACCTGTACCATACCCTGGCGAAATACTGAAACTCTTGACTGATTTTTTTTTAAAAATGACTCATGAACAGTTCAGCCATAAACGGTGGTAGGCTGCTCCTTCGTCTTGTTTGTAGAATTCTTTGTTGTACTAGTAATAGTTTTGATCCATACATATTTTTGTTAACTGTAAATATTCTTCAATTACATCAGCTTCCAAACTATTAGATCTCAGTAAGTTCTAGAGAAAGTGGAATGTAAAATTGTTAAAAAAGGTATCCAATAATAAATTGTTGGATGCATTTGAAAGCATCGAAATTGATAAATGTAAAACAAATTAAAATGGACAAAGGGTCAGTTCCCTACCGCCCACTCTATATTTTTGTAAATGTAAAGATTCCCGCCAAGGAAGTTTTCCCGATGGAATTAATTTTCGCGGGAGTTTTATTGGGTTATTAGGGTTTAGTTTACCTTCGGTCTCTGAAGTAAACAAGTACTAATTAAAAAATAAATAAGAAAAATTTACTTTAAATATTGATGCTAAAAATAATGTGAAGTCAAATTATTCCCAAATACTAGTTCCTATCTTTTAACTAAGTTGGAATTTCTGGAACCGTTGGCGATATTCATACTGAATACACTGCTTGCACCACCACTACACCAACACTCACAACTACACTGTCTGACGCGCGTTTCGATAACCAAGTTATCGTCTTCAGAGACTGAAGGTAAACTAACTTAGTTGGACTCAGAGTCAGAGACTGAAGAGTCTCTGAAGACGATAACTTGATTATCGAAAATGGAGCTGGTTTTTTTCGTAGTTCTTCAGACAACTTACACCAAATAGATTTCCTTCCCATGGCTACTTATTTTGCCACAAATAACGATTTTGTGACTGTTAAAATCCTCGGTATAAATCAGATTGTCAGACAGATAGATATAATAACTATTCATTTGGCAAAAAACAAGAACTTATATCGAAATGATCTTTACAACAAAACCGATTTCTTGTACTCGATAAAACAGTATTTCCTTTTCGTTGCATCACGCCATTTTTTTCGTAATTTTCCTCCCCTAAAATACTTTATTTGGTGCAGTAATAATGCTGTTGGTACATTACTATTGAAACATACCCCTTATATTACTACTTCATACATGCCCCTTGATTCATAAAGCATTTTTTTCTTCTGATATTTCTTCATTTCCTTTGGTGTTCATGATAATTGCTGGACCCAGAAATAAATGTTAACATTTTTCATTCGTTTATCATTTATTTCTCTCCTTCCATTTTTATTATAGCGATTCTATCTGATACATACATTATTATGTATTGATTCATTGTTATGTTTATATTAATTTTTGTTTATTTATCTAATCTTTTGCTTTTATTTTTGTGGTGTGCTAAATTTGTTGCCATTATTTTTAATTCGTTCTCCGTTTTCCTTACCCCTTTATTGGTTACGCTCCTTTTTCCAATTTTATTTCCATTAACTCTTCATCTAAACTTAACCCTACCTTTTTTACAGTTTTCCTATGGTGTTCTTTTTTTGTATCCAATGATATCATATGCTTCCGCGATTAGCCGATTTCTAAACTTTAATCTCCCATGATTTTCCTATTTTTTGTAACTAACACTTTTATCTGCATACACGATTAGTCGTTTCCCTGTTTTCTCAGATGTTCCTTACGTATTTTTCTTAAAAAGAAATCAAAAGTCTTGACAACGAAACAAACTTGTCTTACACCATTATTTATTCCGAATTATTGTTTCTTCTTTTTGTATACATTTTCTCTGGGCACATTGAGTTCCACATACTCATAAAAAATATGAGAAATTTTTATACACTTGAAAATTAACAAAACAGAATACAGCACGCAACAGTCAATAGTCGCTGATGGTGGGGGCTGAAGCCTGCCAGGTCATAGCTATTGCTCTTAACATGCTATAAATCGTAAATGTACAAATTTTTAACCTTACAGGAAGACCGTTCCTCGCAAGGTTCACTAGCTCTTGGACTAAAAGGCGCCCGTTTCAAACCTGTAATCCGATCGCATGCGTATTTTCAAAATTGTTTTTTTCAGGGGAAGAGAACAATAATTTTGAAAGTGCGCATGCGATCCGTCCTAAGCTGATTCGGTGTTTCACCCGCGAACAAAGCTAATAATACAAATATTAAGTAGGTTTATTTTTTAGGAATGTAAAAATTTTGAAAAAACATGTCCCTGTGCAAATAACGGAACAAAATGTACTTGTGGTATTAACGGTTATTGCCGTGGAAACATTTGCCATAGTGAGGAATGTACAAGAATAGGTTTAGAAGAATGTCCATGTCCCAAAACTGCAAATAAAACTAGTTGCAGAACCTGCTGTTTTTCAAAAAGTAACCCACATTTACTCTGCTCATCAGCAAATGACATAACAAAAGTTTTGATAGATTCAGATTATTCAATATTTAAAATACTCAAATTCTATGTATCCAAACAATTGATGAATATTAAATATGGATTTTTTGAAACATATTGTCGAAATAATGAATGCGTGAAACTTTATTTTAAAAATGTTAGTGTTGGCAATTTCTGTACATTGTTTGGTAAATTAGGAGATTGTGGTAACAATGGATGTGAAATACACAATCAACCACCGATTTACAAAACGATACAAAGAAGAAGTATAGGTACAAATAAAATTAGCAGCCTGGACACCATTTTGATTGTTTTATTTTTTATTCATCTATATTCAATAAATATATCATATTAAACCCATTGAGCATATTATTTTAATCTATATTTTTAGAATTGTAATTATTATTTCACTAAATGTATTATAGAAAAGTATATTAAAAATTCTTATTGACAGAATTTCAAGTTGAAAAATTTTATAATTCTGAATTATCCTGATGTGATATTTTCGATCATTAAAATTAACTTTCCATCACTGAATTAATTAATTTGTCATAAGAAAAACATTACAATTAGGAAAGATGCCTTGATTTCAAATAGAAGAAGAAATTTTCAAAAAAATCGAAATCATTTTATATAATTAGTAACTTTAAAGTCCTCGTCTGGAGTTTCTTCTTCAAGGAGTGGATTTCGGTCTTAGTTAAAGTTTGTACAGGGTGTTTCTAAATGCGACGATATTCAGGTGATTCATATGAAATTGACATGGGTTTTTCCTATAACAAAATTTCCTCAGCCCACCCTTTTCCGAGATAAATTTGGTGACTAAAATTGAGTTTTTATTTTTTTTGTCTAAAATTTCAGTAATACTAGAAACATGAAATTCTGTGATTTTCGTGCATTCACAAAGGACTAACCACGGGTATCACATTTCCAGCATTTATTATGAATTATGCTGCATTATATTTCATATATTTACTGTTTATTTAAATAATATAAATTATAGTGTTTATTTTTCCCTCTGCAGCTAATGTTTTTGGAAAAAAAAATTAAGAAACAAAAATATTTTTAGATGAAGTAAGGACTTTAATTATAATTTCATTCCATATAACACCAAGTGGGGGTTATCGTTTCCCACTTATAACTAAAATCTTTTTATAACAATCAAATATGTTTATAGAAACCACAGATATTGGTCTTTCAAAATGGTTCATATATTATCACATACCTTGTTCATATTTTGAATGAACATTTTAGACATATTTTTAAAATTTTATAATTGATTCATCATTGTATACATTAATTCTAATAACTAAATTTTAACAACGTAAATTCTTAATTTCATATATGTAACCCTTCTTATTCATAAATTTTTACATTAAACATAACTTCTTTTGAATAAACTGTCTCTAACTATGTTCTTTGAAATTAGAAGTTGATGCCACGATTTCTCTATTCCAGCTCGGTTCTGCGCATTCTCAAGCATGCGCAATATAGATAAAGTATCTCGAACGCGAGAGAAAATGAATACTGTCGGCACCGTAACGTAGACAAGTTTTTTCCCATACCAACTGTCCATATAGGAGTATTTTTTACGATTTTGCCGCAAATACTGGCAAAATTGTATTGAAATTTCATATAAATATGTTTTGGAAGTTTTTGAATTTGTTTTTATATCTGACTTTCATAGAGGGCGCTAGTTGCACGGTTCGTACCAATTAATATTGAATATAACTTTTTCAATATTAGATTTATTAAGTGAACTTAAATATCATTTAATTTTACATAAAAAAGGTACTCTTGATAAAACTCGATACTGTGTACCGTTTTCGGAATATTTTAATTTGAAAATTATGAATTAAAAACCGATGCTGGTATGAAGTAATGATGAATATATCAATTAAACAAAAAATCACAATATGAGAATTTAAAAAAAGGCTAATAACATGAAATAGAATTCAATTACAATAAGTGTTCACAATGATTTTAAATTTATTTGATCAAAATCTAACAGTTAGCGTAAGGAATGTGGCAAGACAAACCAATACATTTAGGACATTTAGAAGAGCAACAACTACATCCTTATCAAGACCAATAGTTGTTGCCAGACGATCTATCGGTTACAGTGGATTTTTGTCAAACATTAGTCAGAACAGCCCCCAATCCAAATTTTTTAAAATGTATTCTTTTTGCGGACGAGGCCATTTTAATAGGTTATCACCTTCTACCTGGAAATTTATATTATTCGAGATATTAAAAGATTTAATGCTAAACGAGTGAATATCTCGATTTTTTATGCACGATGGAGCTCCAACGCACTTTGATAAAATGTGTCCTAATTTGTTGAAAACCATTTTCTGAATCGATGAATTGGTACAGTTGGAGAAGCTCAGATTCATTGGCCTCCTCGGTCATGCGATTTTAATTCCTTGGATTACACAGGTCGTATCTTGAAGAAAAGGTTTATGCTACAGAAGTAAATTCACCTCAAGAATTGAAAAGACAGAATTCAACGCCGCTTCAATGACCTCATAGCTGATTCCCAACCGTTTACAAGATTAATGAATTCTTTAGAAAAAAAGGTAGACTTGTATTGTCGTTAAAACGGAAGAAACTAAACTCTCTAGCGTACACGTTACTCATTAGGTAGAAAGGAGCTCTCTTTAAAAAGACTAAGTTTGCATAGATAGGTTAAGTAGAACTGGACTTACAGGCGTTTTTTCATAATAAAGTACCCGCTTCCCCCCACCTCTTATTTGAAGAGATAGACTAAAACTTGTAAAATCAAATATATATAGAATTTCTTGCAGAATACGATAATCATAGTTCAAATGCAATGCAAAAATATGATTACACATATCTTAAAAATTCAGTAAGAGTCTCCAATCCATGAAGAAGTCTTGGTTGTTTGCAAATATTGCTATGCCCCTCGAAATTATATCGCAACACCGAATTCATTTGGGTTACATGCGGGAAGCTGATATGCTTGCAGTGTTCCTACAAATGCTGCAGAAATTGTTAACAGAGCATCAATGGTGACTAAAAAAATGGTGTATATTTTATACAGTCACAATTTGTGATTGGCAATTCTGCAATCCTATTTTTCACTTAGTTATCTTTGTATATGTTTATATTTTCCAGATTTTGTGAAAGAAACTTTTCTTATTTTATTTTTTGTTATAATTGTAGTGGTACAGTGACATATGGTAAAAAACAGACTTTTTGTTATCATAAGAGCTATTGTATATTATTATTAATTTTTTGGAGTTATATCAACAGAAATATAAATAAATACGTTCATTTAATTAGCCACTTTAACAAACAATTCAAAATTAACACCTATTTGTAAATAGGAGAGGATGTTGATAGAAGTCTCTTAGACTCGTTAGTATCAGTGTCTGTAGTTGAGGGTTGTTGCACTGTTGAAAATATATTTATCATAAAATTATAATCACTTATTTAAGATATACACTGTCACCAGTCATCTTGTGGTAATCTATAAGTATTATTATCACTTTTAATAACCTCCACATGTGGTCCATAAAATGGCATTACATAAAAAGAACCATCTGCAGGTGTAACGACTTGTGTTGCAATTAAAATAATATCTACAAGTTGTCCCAAAAACATGAATCCTAATGTACAGAATTTTGCTAATCCTATTGCTGGATATCCCAAATAGAATCTGTCTATTCCAAACATTCCTAAGAATATGGATAATAATAGGGTTGTTTCAAATGAATAACCATTTCTGAAATAAAATTTGCATTGTTACAAATAAGTAATAATTTATTTTTTCTAATGTTGATGTTTTTTATGCATAGTGATCATGGGTCATATTGGTTGCATTCAGCGGACAACACTAGTGGAATCGTTCTTTGACACACAAAATATGAAAATTAAACACTTATTATTTGACACTTAATTTTGTTTTAACCCAGGGACCACATATTTATGTGAGGGTAAATTTCTTCTAAACAAAAATTATTATTCCTCTGGACCCTGACAGTCCGCTCATACTTGTAAACACATGGAACCATGGTTCATCAGTCCACACAGACATTTAGAATGAGGTATGTTATGATCAACAAGATACAATTTCAAAAGACATTGACAATGCGTAGGGATCATCATGGCACTTAAAGTATTAAAAAGGCAATGTATGAAATATACTTACGTCCATTTACATGGCATATCCTTATAAAATGTGCTATTGTGAGTATCTGAACAAACTAATCCATTAGCAACGAGACACCTCACTAAAAATAAAATTAGGTCTGAACAAGTAACCAAAATTATATAAAACAGGCTTTACCTTTTGCTTTATTTTCTTTGGTACATCCTCTGAGCTGTTGTGTTTTAGGATCTATCATTTCATCTAAATATTTATGATCCGGATCCGGGCATATATACTGTCCTATTCGTAAATTGCTACAATCGACTTCGAATGGAGCACTATTACAAATAATTCTTGGTATATAAAAGCTGATAGCCAAAATGGAAATAAAGTTTTGCTTTATCATTTTGTTTTATTTAACTTGAATTTTTCATAATTTCAACTTGTTTTAGCAATCACTGATGAATATAAATATTAAGGTCTTGGCAACAACTTCATACTTGGATTTATAACCCGAACTATATTTACAAATATTCTTCTGTGTAGCTCAAGTATTAGGTTAGGATAAGCTCTTCTTCTCTATTTGCCTTTTGTCTAACGACTTACGGCCAGGATATGTATTTGCTTGTTATCAGCTTTATTGAAGAATGTGCCATAAAGTACGCTTGAAGACCTGCTTCATGCCCTTCAAAATAGGAATAGGTGACTACAAAGGATTAGACTCTTCACACTCTGTGGTGTATCCAGGACATTACACAGAGTGTTGCACCAGGAGAGTACGATGAAGAAAGGATTTTTTTTCTAGAAGTAAGAGAAAAACAGCTCCTATGAAAGTAAAAATATTCTCTACCATTCTACAACTATTATAAGCTAAGTTAGGATTGTTAAGCCATTTCGTATTAGATACTTGACTAAAAGCTCCACCGACTTCGACTATGAAACCAGAAGCAATGAATAAATATTAATGTAGGCTTGATTATACTTAAGCAGTTCTTTGTGCATCCAATTCTCTCAATTTATGAAAGTACTCCCCTTTTTGTTAATTCCTTAATTTTTGATTGTTCCAGTAATCTTTAAAGAAGTCAACCACTGTAATAATGTTTGGCTGGTACTCCTGTACCTGCTGCTGTTCCTGTCTCTGCAACTAATTGCTTATCTCTGGAGTAGGAGTCCTACCTAGTGGCGGGAGTAGGGCCTCTTGTGCAGTTCGGCATCGTATCCTGGTATTGGAGATTGCTGTTTTCTTTTCCTGTCTACTATTTGTGTATACTTCATTCTTGACGAAGAAAGTTGTTCAAAGTTTATGCACTTTAGGCACTTCTATTACATTTTGTTGCCTTTGAATCGGTGTTCTTGATACAGGAAAATATTTTTTTTGATTTTTCCGGATATTTGGCTGCTAACTTGATGGAACCAGAAATAGTAGGTATTGAAAACTGTAGGTCAAAAGCTACACTCAATTCGTCTTCTTTTAGAATGTGACATTTTAGTTAACCTAAATTTTAGTGTCATTTTTTAAGAGATGTAAACACTACATTTGAAGTACAATTACTTTGATCGAAGAAAGTAGAGAAAATGATGTAAAAGTTACTGTAGACGATACTTTAACCATTATTGCAATATCAGTAGAATACATATTAAAACGATTTTTAAAATGTAGAGTCTGTTGTTATGGCTCTAGGTTTACACAAGAATAGAAACTTATATGAATGCTTGAGACGAACAATTACAACTAATATTTTTAGTTTGAGTAGCAAGAATGTTCACGGTAAAATGTTATCTATAGAAGTTGATTCTATGGACACTTTCACTACTCAATTGATACAGAAAAAGGTAGACAAGTGGAGTGCCCTGAAATCCGTTACAAAAAAATCCTATGCTATTAAAATAGAAGAGGATTCCTCCCCCGACAAATTACAATTAAGTAGTGATCAAATTAATACATTATTCAAAGAATTTATTGATTTAAATGATAATTGTAAAATATTCAATTTAATACAACAATGTATAGCTTTGGAAATATGCCCATCTTTATCCAATCTTTTATATGCTTTATCAGGTAAAACACTTAGTAAGTTACGTTTTCATGTCATAATAGTGATAACATTCTTTTAGTTTGCTCACAGTGTGGGAACGTTGAAACTATCAGAAGAATTCAAGATTTATGTAAGAAAACAAATCCCTCTGTTTTAGAACCGCATTCATATTTCAAGCACTACATAGCAGAAGCAATTTGGATTAAAGGGAACATTCATGAAGCTTTAATATTGCTTAAAGAAGTTTATCAACACAATACACTTCTAAGACGTAGAGTAAGATTAATTTGGAAAAACTTGATAGTGGATATTGTAGCAAGTAGAAGCAAAGCAGTACTTATAAGCATAATAAATTTCGCAGAATATTTAGCCAAAGAATATAAAGATTATTTTCCTTTAGCTTGTGTTTGGCAAATATGTTTTCTAAGCGAGTGGTATTCAGATCAATGTGAAGCTCTTGATTTATTGAGCAAACATGAAGAATTGAGAAAAAATGTTATCAGTAGAATATCTTATGTAGTTGCAATATCATTACAAAATCATAGAACAGATGTGGTATATAGGTTGTTGGAAACACTTCTCAAGTATGAAATGAAAACACAGTATAGTGGTGTCTTATTATCTCTTCTGGATTATCAAAGTGAGTATCAAGAAATAATACTTAGAAGACATTAAGAGAGCATACACAATCTAGAAGTTGGGTTTGGATGCAGTTCTGTATTAATACAAAACTGAAGATTTCCAATTATATATTATAATATGGAAGTTTAGACATTAAGTTGTAAGTTCTGTAGTTGTGGTAATTATATCAATTTTAGGTTCCTGAAGATGAGAACAGTTGCTTTACATATTTATGAAAAACCTAAAACACCTCACATTTATACTATAAATTGTCATTCTTCTATATCCTGTGATATATTGTTTGAAAGATCTTTTCATTCTCTACGTTTTGAAGACAGCGTACTTTATTTGCTTTGTCTACTTGTCCTCTTATCTTGTTTTCCACAAATCCATAAAAGGTTATGCCAATTCAAGATACTTGAATTTAATTCTCTTTTGTATTATTTGAATTTCTAATTCTAATTTATATCTAATGGGCTCTTTGAACGTTGTCATGCATGTGGTTTTTTCATTTGAAATAGTTATATCATAGGTATTTAACACATATAATATCTGAGCACTGTAATATATTAAAATTTATCATTTAATTTTTAGGAAAAAAAACATATCCGCCCCAGGGGCGTTCTTGGCACACAGGAAGCTTATTTCAAATGTGCTGGGGACCATCTCTGTTGCATTTAGATGTTGTTTTCCGAATAAGATCGCCTCAGAGGCGGTCGCCCGCACACTGCAAACTAGTTGAGTAGTTTGTGCTAAGGACATCCTTGCGGCGTTTAATTATTTTTCTATTTTTAAAACGTAAAAAGAAACAGTAAGACAGAAAACTTTAAAAAAATAAAATATTGAATTAAACATAAGATACAATACTTAGGTAACTAAAAACTAGAGACAGTAAACAAAGTCATTTTTTTGAATCGAGTTCATGAAAACATTGATACAAACAAAGTTCAGGTTGATTTCGACACAACTGATAATAATAAATAGAATCCTTCGTTACTTTTCTGTCTTCCCTGAAAAGATGTGAAATTTTGATTTTTGACAATGGCTCTTGTGGCGGAGTTCCAAGCAGCTTGTGGATTATAGATAATCTATAGTCATATGAAGTTCTTTTATTGACAGGATCCCCATATTCTGTATAGGTAATGCGAAGTGAGCAGCATAATAAAGAATATGTGAATGCCTAGTTTTTTGTACCAAATACCAATAATAGGATAGCATCTGATCACAATGATCAACTCCTGAAATAAATCGATTATATTTATTTACCAAGACAGGTTTTTGTTTCTCTTGACCACGTTTAGTTGTTACAGGATGCATACGCGCGTTGTATTCGATTTCAATTGTCAAAATTTCACGACGGTCTTTCCATTTAACCACACATATTCCTTGTGAGTTAAGCCTAACCACTAATTAACCTTTTTTACTTTTTTCTTGAAGACTGCTTCAGGATTTCCTTTTCTGTTTGACTGCAACGTTCCTCTAACATACATTTTCCAACTTAGCAAGTCCTAAGTTAGTTTTACTATGTTATAAAAGTTATCCATGAACAGTGAATGACCTGTATCCAATTTTTCTGCTATCCGTGCTAATACAACTTTTTCGGTATGTCTTTCCACTCGAGATCTGTAGAACCATCATGTACCAATAACTTGAGAGCAGTTCCGTTAGGTTCATTCAGAACATAAGGCTTGTTACAGAATTTATGTCTTTTGCCTTTTATATATTGTCGAAATTTGAGACGTCTCCTTCACAAAACTATGGATTCATCAGTTTATAATTCCCTTGTAGGGTAATAAATATCAGTCATCTTATTATTATAAAAATTTAATAAGGGCATAATTTTGCCCAACTGAATTATCTTCAAACTGCAAGTTTCTCAAAATTAGCAAGAACCGATTACGACTCATAAAAGTCGAGAAACATTTTAGGTTGAACAGATGATTCTTTTTCTAATAGTCATTCATTATATTAAGTTTGATGGTCCCCATGTGAAAAAGTAAACCCATAAAAATTCGCATCTCTCTAAGAGAGATGCAGCAATTCTTGGTGCCTCTCCTAATCCAATCGCATGTTTGTTCGCACGTGTACATAGCATATCAAATAAATCTCGTCGCTATTAGGTCAAAATAATTGGTTGGCTCTGTGGAATAAATATTTACAAGTAGATAAACCTGTTGTCTTCGTGAAAGGAATATTTTGATTTAGGATTTCGGCTTAACTCAAATTATTGGTCTGTATACCAATAGGGGTTTTTGCAGGTCCGTTGGGCAAGGGGTGTTACAAGCCGATGGGTGGCTAATTTTGCAGGGTTTGCTTGAACTCCTGGTGATATTTGAATGCGGTGTCGAAGACAACTGGGACCATTCGAAGAAGAATCTTCGTTTTCGGACTCAGTAACGTCACTATTACCCAAATAATCATGATCCTCATCACTACTATTTTGAAAGGGGTCCTCCTCGTGATCTAATTCTTTCAATATAGCTAACATCTCAGCCTCTGTTAAATTTCTATGTCTTTCACGATCATATTTATGTTTTTTGGAAGGTCCTGGTTGATCGGTCATAATAAAACAAAAAATAGAGCGCGTGCTGTGTGCCGGACAACGACTCTATGGCGTCCAATGTCATATTTTTTATTTTTTTTCGTAAATATCTCTTAAAAATAATTTACAAAATTAAAAAAAAACATTTTTGAAACTAATCCATATTAAAAAAATCAAATTACATAAAAACCTCAGCAAAAAATCCTTACGCGCCATGCTATTGCAAAATACAGATATACAAACGCCTCTCGCGCGGACTCGAAGTTTTTATCGCAATTGGCCGAACGCCCCTGGGGCGGTGCCGGCGGTAAATGTGTTAATAATCTTGGAGGATCATAATTTTTAGGCAGAAACTGTGGCATCATCGGCATATTGGATTTTAGTTTCTCTGTCACCTATTGTCATTGCCTAATCGCATCTTTTCATGATCTCATCCATTATTATATTGAATAACATGGGACTAAAGGTCAATTTAAAAACTTTTATGCTCGCACCCGCGTTAATGTCCTCGTTCGCGTTCATAATAAATTAAATAGATTACAACGCAAACGCTCCCGCGCGCAAGTTTGCGCTGGGTGATGTTCCACGTTCCAGCAACTAGCGGATGAAAACAGGATTTCATTTTTTTATAATATTATAGTCCTCTTCTTTGTTTTCTCACCCTACTTAGATATTATGATGATTGTAGATGTTTGCTTCTTAATTTTATCAAAGCATATGGGTTTTTAAGGATTGGTAGACTTCTTGATTGGTGATTTCCTCGCTATTTTTTATGTGCAATGTTGGTTTTTTAGAATTACCGTTTTACGCGCGATTGTAGAGGAAAAAATGAACACTCCACTGAAACTATTCCATTTTATTTTCATATCGATTTTCAATTTTTCACCAATATAAATAAAATTACTTGTTTTCGATTTATTTCAGTTATTTTTCTTATTGATATGAAAATATTGTAATTTTCCAATGGTTACTACTCACGCGCTTGTAAAGGGAGACACGTCAAAACAATAGTGTTGAGATATATGGATTTTTAAAAAGGCTCTATTTTCAGTCGAGTTTGGTAAAAACATCATATTAAACTAAAACAATATTTATTGAGCAACACAGTTATTTAGTTGTTAAGCATAAAACATCATACGAAACCAGAAGAAAAACATATCGGTTTGAGAAAACAAACATATCTCAGAATGCACAAAAAATTCTACACTTGAAGCCTTTTACACCAATCATAAACAAATATAACTCAGAAAGGACAAAAAATCAACAATTATCCTTTCATTCTAATCATCCACCTGAAGAGACTTCATCAAAATCTGGTAAAGTGTTCTGGATATTTCTTTTGTAGGTACATTTTTATAAAAGTTGTGAAATAGTTTATCGATATATGGCAAGAGTTCGATCAAATTATTTTTCTTCTACTTAGATATATACAATTTGGATATTTACATTTCGGAAGATCTGCAGAAAGAAAATTTTGACCTCTCCTGCAAAATGACATTTTTTGTAAGGTTCCTTTTCGTTGTGGCTATCTTTGTATGAAAACATACCGCATGTTTTTTCGTAGCTGATCCATCTTATATTTTTTCATACAAATTTGTTACCATGATCATCTACTTTTCTAGCTTGTAGACACGTTTTTAATAGTGAGGAGAAATTAATAAAATCATCCTATTTTATTTCATGTACTTTAAATGGATTTGTTTTGCCACATGATCTTGCCAACTGAAACCAGTCCTTGGGATGCTCGATAAGACTCTCATAATGTTACTCAATGATTGAGTGAATAGTGTCCCACTCCATTCTCGTGTGTCCTGGTATTAAAAATTTGAATTTTGTATCAAAGTCATAAACATTGCAATTATATTTTTATTCTGACCACCACATGTATCAGAATAGAAAGTTACATGTTTAATGTTGGTCATACATTGTTAAGTTGCAGATCTATAGATGGCACTTGTAAAATGTCACTGATGTGGTCATACTTGGAGTCGGTAGGCACTGCTGCAAGTCAAACGTAAATACGGCTCTAGACGTGTCAGTTTTCGTTATCCAGTTTTTTCACAGAATATGCATCTTCAGCGTCCTGTTGGTGTTTATTCAATCCATTTGTTAATCATTATTTTTCTAGATGATATTTCGCATTTCTTATTATACACTACGTTTTGTCAATTTCTTGACAGGTATCTTTGCTGTAACTTCTTATTGATATTTTCATTGTTTTGATAATGGATTCGTAAACTTTCCTACCGACGGGGCTTTATGGCAAAATCCAAATTTTGTATTCGTCATAAAGACTTGTGAGAGGATAAAAATATGGTATAATTTTTCGATCTCTTGCGACAGAAATGGCTCTCGTATACTGGAATTGAAGTTATGTGTTTCTTAACCAGTTCAATTCTGTCAGTTTCTATTTTGTTCTTAGGAGGATGATAACCCCTCTCATCATCTTATGTTGTGCCTTAGATGAGAGTTTTTGCTACAACAGTCTCAATAAATTTATTTGATAAATCTATTTTTTTTTAAACAGCATTTACAAATTTTCATTTAACTTCAAACGATATTTGTAGATAAATTATCTTTGTTTTGTAATACGATCTTCTGTGTTTTCTTTTCTTCTCTTAAAATCAAACCTGAAGTAAACGCCACTCTCTCTTGTTGAAACTTCTCAATCTACAATAGTCTCTAAATGGTTTTTCTCGTACTTTCTGATTAAATCTTTCTGTACACTTCTTCCTGTACCTTCCTAAGTCTTTACATTTACGGCTTTTGATAAATTTTCTTTTTATAGTTAAATACTCCCTGCCCTCTTTTCTGTCAATTCTTAGTTTTTTCCTGGCATCTCTTGTGTCTCCTTTTACTAGCTTTCTTCCTTTTTTTCTAAATTCTGTTCTATTATGTGACGCGAGGAGATCGGAGATACTTAATTTTTTTTTGTAGGGTATCTAAAGGTACATTCTTAGAGAAGCCAGATACTATGTAATCCTTGTCACCATCATCTTCACACTTACTTTCAGCTGTAACGTGAAATGCTTTGCCATTCAACTGAATTGAATCATCTGGCCTATCGGATACATTCGCAAGTGTTTCACGATTGGGTGAAAGGTTATTATAGACTAAAATATAATATCTATACTAAATATAAATTTATCTAACTGACCATTATTATTATTATTATTATTATTATTATTCAGAACGAGCTGAATCGATATGTATATGGGAAAGTACGGCGACTAGTGTTCTGAAAGTTATACTGGAAGTGGACCCAAACTTCGTTATTTTAAACGGAATGCTATGGTTTTTAATAAATTTTTGGAATCTACGCAAAATTTCAATATACCTTTATATAATGAATCGTATGTCTAAAGTCCACCATTTTTTAATTATTTCACGTTTTCGAAATTTTTGGACACATCCACTAAAAAAATTATATTTCTAAATTTAAGTGAGTCAGGTCTAATATTTTTGAGATTTCGACAAATAACACTTACAGCCTTCAAAATCTGTGAAAACCTTGACAAAAATTTATATAGGGTGTTCAGAAAATTGTGCCGAATTTCGCTATCTAAAAACTTCGAAAACTTAATTTTTTCAAATGGCGACCTTCATTGTTCTCTTTACCATAGGATTCTACGCTTTTTCTGAAATTAACGGTCTTTGTAGACACTTGAAAAAACTTCATGGTTTTTAATTGTCAGTTATTTGGAGCGACCAAAAACAAAAGCTAACATTAACATTAAATAAACAAACAATGAAAACAGTTTGACGTTTAAGCATTGCAAAAGTGTTCATCATGTCCCATTTAGGATTTATTAATGAAAACTATTTCAATATGCTGGTAATATATGGCTGGTAATATATGGAGAATGTGATAGGGTTATTAAACGAGCCTGCGATACTTTCCGTTTGCGATATTCGGATAGACCACGACCCACCCCTGATACACTTACGCGATTCATTCATAATTGTGAAACCCACGGTCAGTTTGTTGCACCTGTCGTAGACAATGAAGCCAGTGAAATTACAGTCTTGGGATATTTCAGAGTGTATCCTGAAAATTCATTAAAAGTTGCGGAAATAGATTTGGGAATATCAGAGATAAGTATTCACAGGATTCTTAAAAAACACAAATTCCATCCATATTCAATCTCGTTGGTACAAAATTTGAAAAATCCAGGTGACGATCAAAGGATTGCTTTTTGTGAATTTAAATTAATTAAAACTCAGGAAGACGAAAAATTAATTTGGACAGATGAGTGTGAAATTCAGAAGAATGGAATATTTAACCGGCGTAACTCCCATTATTGGAGTGATACTAATCCTCACATGTTGGGTGAAAGACAGTTTCAAGGGTACTGGAATTTCAATGCTTTTGCTGTGATAAAAAATGACAGTATGCTGGTTATTTTATGACGAAAATTTTAATGGTAATCTTACTATTTGAGGGTGAATTTTACTTCAAATTTTTGTTTATTTCAGATAACAGATATCTAGAAATATTAGAAAATGATTTACACTCTCTAAATCTGAATTGGAATCAGCTGTGGTAACAACACGACGGAGTCCCACCACACGGTAGTGCGCTGGTGAATAACTTTTTACAGACTCATTTTGAGGACTGATGGATAGCACACGATGGACCGCATCAATAGCCTCCCCGTTCACCGGAAATCACCCCATTAGATTTTTTTCTTTGGGGTCTTGTATAATTCGCCGCTAACTACAAAAGAAGACTGCCAGAAAATAGTTCGGAAAACATTTCGAACTGTTTCTTATATGAATTTACTAAGGAAGTCCCCTTAATTTAAAGCGTAGACTCCAATGGTAAAGAGAAAGCGAAATTCGGCACCATTTTATGAACACCCTATATAGATTTTTGTCAAGGTTTTCACAAATTTTGAAAGCTGTAAGTGTCATTTTTCCAAATCCCAAAAATATTAGACCTGACTCACTTAAACTTGGAAATATAATTTTTTTGGCGGAGTGTTGCATGTGTCCAAAAATTTAGAAAATGTGAAATAATTAAAAAATGGTAGACCTTAGGCATGCGATAGTTATCGCGTAGCTTCTAAAAATTTAATAAAAACCATAGCAATCAGTTTAAAATAACGAAGTTTGGGTAGAAGGACCCTGTACATTCCTGATTTGCTCGGTTTGTAGGAGTACACGAATCTTCAGCTGAAATTCTTCTATTGTGAAATGTATATCCGGATGTTCGAGTGCACTTATCTGAAATTATTATCATTCAGTTTAGTATCAACGTCGACATATTAATAGTGCAAAGTAAGATAAGTGCCTATACTAGCTCTATTTCTTAGATCTTTAAGAAATTTAATTCTTTTAGATCACATAACTTCATTTTGTTTGTTGACGCTTTACAAAATTATAAAAAGTTGCTGAAAAAGCTTAATAACACTACACACAGAGTATCTAATATTGCTCGATTATTTCCAACAATAATCGTTTTTCAATAATCATAAAATACCAAAAATATTACCAATTAATACAACTAAAAGCGCACGTGTTATAAATGTAAACAAAACTGAAGAGAGACGAGTACTGAAAATATTATTGCGTTGGGAGATAACTCTTCTTGACACGGATTGTACTAAGTAATTGGTAAGTGTTAGTAGTTAACTCAAAATGCACTTTTTCGGACTTGTCTCCCTTCACACGCACATGAGCGAATAGTAACTTATGTTAACTACTGAATTACACATACTGGTTTTCCTTAGTTTTTTAGAAGATAATAAATAGATATACTATGTTTGTAGTGCATCAAAAAGATCTACGGAGATGCATTGAAATCATCCAATGGTCAGTACAGAATGAAGTCCAGTTACTTCCAAATCATCATGAGAAGTTTCTAAAATTGTTCATAACTAGTGAAGAACATAAAGTTCTATTGAAGAAATTTAAACCTGTCACTATACCAAAAACTTTAACAAACTACAAATTCTAGTTAATAGGGTTTAATGAAATTGTAGACTAGAATAATAAATTTATTTAAATAAAATCACATATGAAGAATCTCCGTTTCTGTTTTCTTGTATCGACCTTCTCCTTCAATAAATTCATTATTATTTTCTATTTTGGTTGAACAGTACATCCACCTAAAAGTTGATTAAGGATAATCAATAGCTGATAATCGAAAGGATATAAAAGTTGAATACACTGTTTTCAGTATAACTACACCAATACCAATTTACCATCTTCTGAAACTGAAGGTAAACTAAAACTTACCTGTTTTATATTAAATTTTCCCAGCAATAAACCTTGACCCGCGAGAATTATTTTCGCTTGGTTTATTGGTGGGAAAATTTAATATAAAACAGGTAAGTCAAGTTATTAGATTTTAGTTTGCTTCAGTGTCTGAAGACGATAACTTGGTTATCGAAATGCACGTCAGTGGTGTATTCAGTATGAATATCACCAACGGCTTCAGAAATTTTGATTTGGATATAAAACTTAAAAAAAAATCGCATCATAAAAATCTATATTTTCAAAAAATATTTGAGGTTACTTTTTATGGAGCTAAAATGAACGGTGGTGTAGAAATTTGCCTTTAAACACAAGTCTGCAAACACGTAAGTAATTTACAAATTAACTAATTATTCATTTAGTTTTGAATAATGATTAAGCGAAAGTAGTTCAAAACAAATAAAAATGATTCATAATCTCAATTGTTCAAACAAAAATGTATTACAACAATAACAAAATTGACAAAGTTACAGTAGTTGTTCAAACTGTTGGCCGCTTACTTCAATAGACTTTTTATACTGTTTTGAAAAACGTGTCTTTGAGAATAAATCTGGATGGGATTGAATGATTTCTACCGCAGCTTGAATTCTAGTTATGAGCTTCGATTATTGTTTCGTACATTAAGAACTTCATATAGCCTCATATAAAAAAATCGATAGGGTTTAAGTCAGGTGATCTTGGAGGCCAACAATTAGATCCACCCCAATCAATCCATTTTTCTCTGTTCGAGTAATTTCTTGCCGCCGCAGCAAAATGAACAGATGTCCAATCGTACTGAAACCACATGTGTGGTCTAATATTTAACGGTACATTCTGCAACAATTCATCCAATATTTCTCCATTTACTCGTAATTTAATAAGTGTATTGAAGCCATCAATTTGAACAACTGCTGTAACTTTGTCAATTTGGTTATTGTTGTAATTCGCTGTTGTTTAAATTTAATTTATGCTGTTATTATTTTTATTTTCATTGCAATTTCATTTATTATTGTAATACATTTTAGTTCGAAATTGAGATTATGAATAATTTTTATTTGTTTTGAATTACTTTCGCTTAATCATTATTCGAAATTAAATGAATAATTAATTATTTTATAAATTACTTACGTGCTTGCAGACTTTTGTTGAGAGGCAAATTTCTACACCACCGTTCATTTTAGCTCCATAAAATTGATTAGTTTTTCAAGTAAAAATAATCAGACAATTCAAAACAAAATTTGCTCCAGTAGCGGAAAAAATAGGGGGATAAAAGTGACAACTAACCCTGACAGCGCGCCACTGATTAAATTTTTCTAAAGTTTGTTAGAATATTACTCTATTAAGGAGCATTTCGAAAACCGAAATTTATAAGTGGTGTTCCTATATCAAAATGAATCATTTATTGAGATCTCTCGTTGTCGGTCGAGTATAAAAACATCCTGTTTATACTTATTAAATCAATTTTGCGTCATTTTGAAAGAAATGAAGATAAAAAATGTTTACTCAGTCAGTCGGTACAGTAGGATTGGCAGGTTTTAACATAAATTTTATTGATAATTTATTTACATTTTTTTTTGTTAAATTTTGATACGAAATTGAAGTTGTATACTTTCTGTTTACTATAATCCATGACTGTCAGTTAAAAAATAGCCGCAAATTGAGGCGTTTCTCGCTACAGGTAAGTATGAGCACAAGAGATAAATTTCGTGCATTAGGTAATTGCGGCTAATGGGGTATTTCACAAATTCTGAATATTCACCCAATATGACATGCAAAATTATTATAATAATTTTTAAAATAGTTGTCCCAATCAAAAACTAGATTTCCAATTTTTGGTTTAAGCTTACCGCTAAAATCATTGCCAATATCAGTTAACAGTAGACAGTTGACAGCTCTTTTTATCGTTTTACTTGTTTTTGTCGTATAAAAAGTCTTTTAAAATTTATAAGCCATGCATGGTGCCTCAATGTACTAATACTTCCTTGAGAACACCTGGAATACTATTTATTCGCGTGCCTACTGCAATAATGTCAGGAAAAAAATGGTTACCCCTTGATTGAACAGGGAGCTTATCGACTACAACTTCAATTTATATATGAAGATCATCTTGATGTAAGTATAAATTGTTTTATTCATTTTTCTAACTTTATAATGAAGAATATTAAAATAATGTAATGAAATATTAGTCTACGCAACTCAAACATCATAACTTCACGGTAAATAAATAAAACACCAAATATTATGTACTTATAATGAAATTTTAATGTTTCTAAATTCAGCAGCTCAGAAATCATTGGCTCCAAAAAAGCCTGCCAGCAAAATTGCATTTAGAATTGGAACATCGGAGTTATCCGTTTTCTATTGTAAATGTTTTTTATTTACAAAAAATTGCGTATAAAACCGTAAATTCGTCTGTTAACTTCTAAAAATAAAATTATTGATCCACTGGTAGCTAAAACAATGTAAATTAAGTGACATTAATCGAACTTCATCGGGTGTTTACTATTTAGTGACGTCACTCGTAGCTGATTCGCGCTTTGTCTGTTTCTGGGCGCATTACAAAATGTTTGTTTGAGGAATTTTTGAGATTTTAACTATAAAAGCAATATAAATTTATCTTTCATCCCTTTCAAATACGCTATTGTTCATAGGCAATCTACCGCTAAACCATTACATACTGATTTCGTTAAAAAACAACAAATAGCTGCAGAAACGAGCATAGGGATTAATTTTAAATGACTAAACTTCACCTACAAGGTCCGTTACGTGTATTTAATATAATAGAATATATTTGTTAAACTTACAATACTAGGCAACAACAAATGCTGTAAAGAAACACGCTGAAGAATATGGCAGCAGCTGGAAAAGTATGTAAGGTATTAACATAAATTAAATTATATAGAGGTACAGCCACAGCTGGGGAAATGGCTTCGGAAAGACTAAATAGCGATTGGGTTTTTGCGGTATCTTCTCGCGTTACCAATTTTGTCGCATATGATCTTTTTATTATTTTGTACAATTTTGTTACTATACCAGCTATAGTACCTGAAAATAGGAATATTTATGAATAATTTATTTCAATTAATATCCAAAATTTTGTAGTGTTTTTAATAAAAAAATGAGATAACTAAATATTAACAATTTAAGTCAAATTTAGTATCCCTCAATTTTCTTCGAAAGAATGTCGAATTTGTACAATAAAAAGTGCAAACGTCAAATAATAATCCAGTGAAATTAAATTGCAATTTAACCATGCATATCAAAACGTAAGTAATGAATGTACATAAGGCTCTCGTACTTGGACGTTCAAATATGTTAAGAAAGTTTCGATGACTACAGTAGCACTTAAAACTGAGAGAAAACACATCAAATTGGCGGTGTTATGAAATAACTGATCTGAAGAAAAGAATCAAAAAGATACCTATAATGGATAAAATTCTACTAGGTGTTAATGGAAACTTTTCCAAACATTAATGAAGATACCTTGACACACGCAAGTCAAATGAGGTTAAGTTTGGTATTAATGACGTTTGTATTACCGTATTTTGATAACAAATACCTGGTTGTAACTTGCCGCACAAACCGCACAAACCACCAGAATCCAACACACACCACAATCGCTACAAAATTCCACAATCGACTAACCCCAAAACTGATCCGTCATTTCATGTAAGAGCCAATCAAATTATTGTAGAGCTCAAAAACAAATGCCCAAACCTCCTGCCTAACAAAATTAAAACTCCCCCTCCATGGCCAATCAATATCCTTCCCATCGATAACCCACTGTGCAAATTTAACAAACTAGAAATTTCCAATGCCCTGATTACAAAAGAATTTGGCCGTAGACTCCAAATACTTTGGGCTCCTTCTCATACTGGTCTACGAGGAAACGAAGAAGCCGACCACGATGGTCGACAAGCAGTGATTAATAAAACCGCGAGTAAAGTGCAAACGCTAGTGTACAACGAGATAAAATTCCTAATTAAATCAAAAAAGCATAAACTGTGGCAAAACAAGTCTAAATCGAATCTACGCGATGTGAAATTGGAAGTGACTGGTCGAAATTAATCAACGAAAGTAAAATTAATTGGCCGGTATTCTTAGTGATTTGATTGGTAGCGATAGGGAATTTTGAGATTCTCATGTATCCCTCCCTCGCAAAGTTGTTCTAGCTCTGTACTTTTGCTGCTAATTAAACGCAAATAATTCTATTCTAACCTAAAACCATTTTTTAATAGTATGAGCTGTGAAATAGAGCAGCATGATTGCAGTCAATGCATCGAATTATCCAAGGTATATTATATTTTAAAAAGAGCCTCAAACATTTCAAATTTATATTCAATTGAGAATAAATAATAAGTAATTTTTCTTTACTTTCTTCTAACATCATTTAACTCAAGAATTGTTTGGGGGAATTTATTATTTTGACGCTTTTGGCCAGGTTTTCAGTGCAACGGGCCCACTGTGTCATGTAGGGAATTTGTGGAATAAAATAATTTTTAATGTTAATTTCTGTAATAAATCTTAAAAATCCTGATATTTCCGAAACAGTTGAGAATATAGGGCATTGTACATGCATTATGTTTTTCCTAAAATGCTCTTTTTTATTTATCAACGAATTTATTCTATTTGGTTGGTTCACACTATATATTATTACTTACCTATATAGAATACAACAGATGATTTGGCGCAACCAAATATTATTTCAGAAATTAATTTCGTTAATACCGTCATAAATAAAATAACAAGATCACCAGCTCCTAGAATTTTCACGAACACACATAATCCTAAAATATTACCTGAAATTATTGGAAAAA
The DNA here is from genome assembly GCF_026250575.1 of Diorhabda carinulata. Taxonomy (NCBI): domain Eukaryota; kingdom Metazoa; phylum Arthropoda; class Insecta; order Coleoptera; family Chrysomelidae; genus Diorhabda; species Diorhabda carinulata. Next base: position 10,116,616 of record NC_079464.1, on the reverse strand, counting down.
ATATTATTTTGCTTATTTTCATTTCGAAAATCCCCAGGTTCCAGAGACTGGGAATCAGTTTACCAGCTGTTTCTGAAGACGATAACTTGATTATCGAAAAGAGTATCGGACGAGTATTGGTGTAGTGGTTGTATAAACAGTGAGTCCAATTTTTAAGAAAAAGTGATTCATTAATTTTCACAAAAAGAGTTAAAAAGTATTATATTTTTGTTTATTTCATGATATGAAATAATGTCAGAAAGTAAAACATTTAATTAAAGGTGAAAAAATAATATCTAAATATTTACTTGAAAATCGAAAAAATTCTCATTGGTTTCCATTTGTGACGTCATAGGTTTAATAAAAACATTGAGCAGTTGTCTGCTTGATTATTTATTAGTTGCATCTAAATTAATCTAAGAGCACAAGAAGTTTTGATGAATACATTTTTCTATATATAAGAATAAAGTGAATAAACCTTTTATAGGTTAAGTTCTTACATTATCACATAATTGCATAACAAACTCAATTACTATAAAATATTAAAATAAGTTGAATGTCAATTTACTCACATTAAAATGATTCTGCCAATAAAAATAATTACATGTCGCAGGATCGTCAAAATGACCAATATGTACTATCAAACCATTTTTGTTGTATTTTCGACTGTCTTGGCATCATAAAAAAATGTTTATCAAATCGTGGTATTTTAACATCCTGGCACAAAGCACGATTTACGTAACAGTTTTCAGATTAATCAAAGTTTAATAATAACGCTTATTTTAGAATAACCGAGAGAATAACGTTCGTATTTATTTTCCATCATAAGTTCAGTGTTTATTTTAAACCTATAACGTCTCGCAATATGGCGACCTCACTGAAACGTTTAAACTACCTTCAAAATTTTTCAATTTTTGATAACTTTTTTCCTTAAAAATATTGATCAAAGAATAAAAATAAATCTATTTTTTCTTAAACCACGCAAGTACCCTATTCACAGTAAAAGTCAAGAAATGATTCATAAGTTTGTACAAACCGAGAAACAAACAACAAGCTCTGAAAGTTTTTTAAAGCCATCTGTGAAATATGTAATGAATAGAGCTAAGAAACGCAGTTAACATATTTACATGGAGAAGTAAATTAGGTGACTATCACGTCTTCAGAGATTGAAGGTAAAATGTGTATCAGTATGTGAAGATGATAACTTGGCTATCGTGCATCAGACAGTATAATTGTTACTGTTGGTGTAGTGGTAGTGTGAAACATCTCTTCAGTATGAATATTACCAACGATTCCAGAAATTTCTGTATTACTATTAAAATTGTAATTGTCTGGACGTTCATATTCACCTACGATTCGAGTGAGCACTATTTTCAAATAATTAGTACGAGAGCACATCCAAAAAGTAAGTTTTCCTCTTTAAAGTGAACGTAACTAGCATGTAAATTACACTTGAGTACCTAACAGTTTTATAACGTATCAATCATATCCTTACCAACCGGACAAGTCCCGTCAATATTGCTTTTATTGCTTCTCTCACCACTTGTCATTTTGATTGGTGATGAAGTTCTTGGAAGCAAAAAGTATTCGGTAAAACACTGCGGACATTGAGACGTGTCAATCAAAATAAGGGACTTGGATTGCTTACTGAAGATGTATTCTTACATGACAACGTCGTTCATATATGGTTCGACGTACAGCACCTGTTTTGTTGGAATTTAGATGATTGTTTGATCATCTACTTTTAGCAATGAACTTGACCCCGGCAAATGTCACGTTTTCTTGGAAAAGTTGAAGACGTATGTCACGAGCCAGTTATAGGCTGTAGAGTTTAACGACAGAGAGAAAAAAAATTTATTCCATGATACGAGTGTTTGATTTATGGCTTCACTGGAAAATAGTGAAAGCATTCTAAAAAGTGTGAGTTTATTTTTCTGATAGGAAAATTTACATCATCTGAAATCGTGAATTATTTTTTTCTACATCCATCATTGTACATAGATCAATTCTGTTCAGAAAGTTCATTTTCTCATTGCCAAGGCAAAACTAGTTGTGGTGTTCAATAGCTAATGGAAAAATGTGACAGAGCAACAACTTCCTATCAACATGCTGAAATTTTTTTGATATTTTAATTGCAAGAGCAACAACGTTTCAAACATTGTGAGCAATAATGGTATTTGTTTTGGTTGATAAAGTTATAATTCTTTCTTTTAATATCGTGAAATCTTGTGAAATGTTTAATTACTACATTTATAAAAATTTCTATCTTATAAATGAGATTGGATCGACCATAAATTCTGAACATTGAGTTTATCGAAAATTATATTAAAAAAAATCGATAGAATATTTTTTACTTACCGAATACTGATACTGCAGAATTTGCAGTTGAAAAGTAAGCATAATCTACGACAGTCCAATGGAACACATTTTGTACGTAAAGATACAGTAGGTTATTTTCTCCTAAAAAATATCACATAGGCTACAATTTTTAAACTAATATTTTACATAGCTTCCGAAATTATGTAAGCACTAGTCACAGCGTGGAACTTTCTACATAGAAGGTTACCGCCCATGTTTTCATCCATGTGGTAACATGCACTTTCATACCAGTGTTTACCACCAAGGAAAGCTTTTGGGTGTAAGAAGAGATAAAAGTTTCGGGTTGTTGGGAGGATGATCAAACACGTCCGGATTCCAATAGAAGTTTTTTTTGGCACATTCGCAGTGTGAGATCGGGTATTGTGAGAAATCAATAAGCAAAATTCCTTTTCTGTTCCAAAAAACGGAACACATGAGCTTTCGAGGTGTCAAGGTATGCTTAGGTATAACTTTCGTTGAGAACGAAGTGTGCCTCCCTACAGAAAAGTAATCGTTGAATTTAAATAAATTATAAAATTAGTGAATAGTTAAATATATAATAAGTGGATAATTATTATTATACGAGTCTGATGTAAATGTTAAAATAAAGTAAAAGATAGTGTGTATAAATTCATCCCACCGTTGAAAAACAATTTAGATATATTAAGAAATAAGAAGAACATTAAATTATTTTACGTATTTTACACAACGATGATTGACGTATGTTACTGATAGTGAGCGACTGGGAGGGAAGGACCGACGCGTCGATATGGCGTCTACTTGAAAATGTCGATTTCTCAAGATGTTGCACTATGACTCCGTTCTTATTTGAAGCTTAAACCGCACGTTACAAAAGGTTTCGCGCGTGCACGTTATGAGGTTTTTCAGGCAATTTTTTCGTTCAGGAAAACCGGCTGGCATTTTCATATCCGATCTATGCTGACCTTAAGAAGTGGCGTTTGGTGATGTACTAAGTTGGGGTCGTCAGTTTACAAGCTGAAATGGCGCGCAACTTTCAACCCTGTTTTTTGTAGCCAGCTCTGTGACTATTATATCTTATAGTAGAAGTTATGAGTAAGATTGATGTAAGTTGCATGCACACATACGAGGATATATTAAAAAATTTTTAGCCTTCTATAGAACCAAACAAAATTTCAATATTTTATCACTCAACATATTCTTCTCTAGTAATCAAACCCTAAATCACCATTTTTTTGCATGGCAACATGAGATTTGTGTGAAGGGGCGTTGTTGTCCAAAACACCTTTGTATAGCTTTCCGCGTCTTTTCTCTTCAATTATTTCTCGTAGAGTGGTCAGTAATATCGAATAGTAATCTCCAGTTATAGTTCTACCCTTAGCCAAAAAATCAAACATGATTACTCCATGACAATCCCAAAAAACTGAAGCAAAAACTTTTCCAGCAGATTTTTGGATAAGAAACTTCTTAGATCTTGGAGAACCAGAGTGTCGCCATTCCATCGATTATTGGTATGTACCCAAGTCTTATCCATTGTAACAATTCGGTTTAAGAAGTTTACATCGTTTTCAAATCGAGCACAGATCGAACGCGATGCTTCTATCCTTTCACACTTTTGGTCAACAGTCAACAGTCAACAGTTAGCTGCTCAAATATCGCAGGGTCACTGTCCATTCTGATGGTTATCATGGCACAATTGAAAGAACTTTAATAGAAACGTTGGGATATCGCAAGGTGTTTGCTCGTTCGGTGCCCCTCCCCCCTCGGATACTGACTAATAGACACAAGGTGCAACGCTTGACAGTACTTGCAAGTGTCTTCAACAATGTCAGGAAGTAGACAACAACAAGAAGTTGTTAGACTCCATCGCCACAGGGTATGATAGCTGGATGATTCATTAGTCAGTAGTGTCATTCTGATTGACAGAAGATTTTGGTGGACTGTTATGCCCCATCACCCGTACAGCCCGGACTTAGTTTCCAGCTACTAACACATAACATACTCAATGTTTTCTATTTGTAAAAAGAAATGGGAATTTTTAACATAACCCTCATATTATGGAGAAAACGTGGCTGTGGGTCTAGTGTGTTAGTGGAGGCACTTTACATCTATCATCAAAAATGAACCTTACCTTCTAGAGCAGATTGATAAATCATGACGAATAATAGCATCGCATACAGGTGTTTACTTTTCCCCTTCGTTTTAAAAATGACTGTGATAGTTTCCATGGCATTTTTAGGATCAAACATATTCATAAATAAATGTACTAATTTATTTTTCTCGAAAGTTGGTTGATATTCTTTGATCCATAATGAAGCGTATATAATACCTAGAATGAACATCAACGATGAAACTGATAAAACACCGTTATAGCCGATTTTCGTAAAAACAACACCCGATATGGAATTAGCTAAAAGTACCGAGATATTTATTACTATTGTAGTCACTCCTAATCTGAATGTTCTAGATTTAACATCGCTCACATCAGCTATATAAGCCGTCGTAGCCATCGAAACTATTACTTGAGATCCACATATCGAAGGAACTACTTTCTGGAATACAGCTTGAGCTTCTAGCGGCCAAGTTGTCATGTTTAAGACGCACAACATACATCCTATGTTACCTATGAGATGTCCTACCAGAGGTATTATGAAAAACGGCCTTCTCCATTTGTATTTGTCACTGTAGGTGCCAAGGAAAATGATAAGAAGTAATGGTACTATACTCTGCATTACGTGTTGCCACATATGCATTTTACTCACTACAACCTGCAAAAAATGAAGATACCTAATTTAATTGTTAATGCAATAATTCACGTAAATGTTCTAGGAAAAAGCTTCGAGAAAATAACCTTTTACACTCCGTTGTCGCCGTATTTACGACATTAAAATGCTAACATTAAATCCACTGTCGCGGCTACGGTAACACGGATGTTGGCGCTTTAAATAGTCAAATTAATTTTAAAGTCACTGATTTTTGTTCGAAAATAGGAGGCTTAAGTGTTGTTGACTCAAGCAGTAATGTAAACAGCGTAGCTACCGCCATCTATAAAAACTTTCTTAGCATAGAAAAACTAAAAACTCTGTGAATTAATAACCATCCATGCCTTAGAAATTTTGTCGTTGAAAAACCTCACCTAACATTTTTATGGCAAACTTTATTTTCTTAATATTCTAATATTTATCTCTTAGTGTTTATGAGTTTATCATGTTCACATTATAATAATTGCTTTATGTAGTTGATTTTACCTATAACGTTATAACCCTTCGTGAAGTGAAGATGGAATGCGAAAATTTTAATGTTAGTTGTGTAATAAGTGATGTGAGAGATGATTTCGATTTTGCGTTACTAAAATACTATTAGAAGATCATTCAGGGATCGATACATAATTGTAGTTAAAAAAAGAGAAGAATTGAATACGCGAAAATTACGAAATGGGCGACATCTGTTAATTTTCTTATAAAATTCAATAAAGGTAAGCAACAAAATCAGAATACGATTCAATTTGGTTATTTTATAAATAATAGAAAGTGTCATTTGAAATTTTAGTCTAATTAGTAAAATAATATACTCATTTAATGGGCTTTTACGAGGAAAACAACCCCACACATTCATAAGGTGTATTTCGAAAACAATAAAAACGCGGTAAAAGTTGTTCTGTTACAGATGTACTAGTTGTTAAAATCCTATTCTAGTGGCCAATAAAACTCTTGTGCACCTTTTTCGTAGTTTCGTGTATATAATCAAGTCTATTTCCCCGTTCTTACATTTCCAATCTTCAACTACATTATTCAGATTAATTGTTATCTCATGAGGTTGGGAAGTTAGACCTGACTACTGTAGACCAACTTTTGATGGTTTTTGAATTCGTTCCTTCTAGGCCACATAATACTACATGTGCCGTTTTAAAAACCGCCTCACCTTCTTTCAGTTGTCTGCTTCTGACTCTAATATATTCCATGATGATAAAAAGACTGATTCTTAAACACGACTTTATATTCTAGCCACAAAAATACGTTTAGGAAATAATGGAAATTAAAAAAATAAAGAAAATCTTAACAATATCATTGAAAACATAAAAAAACTAAACATTATCAAACACCCTTACAGATTGTATTGTTGTTCACTTCCTGAGAAAACAAATTCAGCGCCATCTAGTGACACGTCAATCTAATTCAGAGGACGAAAATACACCCCCTGTAGACAGCAATGCATGGAGTGATATCACAGGAAGCGACAATGCTTTACAAAAAATCAATTTGTCAACAGGAAATAAAGTACCAGAGCCGCAAGTTTTCAACATCGAGGAACCACTACAATTTTTTAAGCCGTATTTCACGGAAGAATTAGTGAAGGAAATTATGACAAATAGTTTTGCTAAGAGCAAACTGAGAAATAAAACTCTTTCCAAAGATTCTATATGTCATACTTCTCAAGGATCAACAATTTTATGAATATATTAATTCAAAATTTTCGGAATATTTTATACCAGATATACATATCGAAGAATCCGTAACAAAATTCAACGGTAAAATTAGTTTTATAACCTAGAACTTGAATAAGCCTACAAAATGGGGCATACGCATATACGTTTTGGATGACGCAGAAACTGTATACAATAAAAATCAATCGTAAAGGCACCTGATCCCATAAAGAAACCCAAATTTGGTGAGTATATCAATCGCTAACAAAAAGGTAAGAACGATGATAATGTCCTGAAAAGAGTGGTTACGCTGTTAAGCACCAGTGATATCAGTGGGTTCATTACAAAAACAATATTTGTAAGAATACAACAAAGTGTGAACAAGCCAAAAATTAGTGTTAACTACACGGCTTCAATGGGTGGTGTTGATCAATACGCATCATCATACTGTTTCCTAAGAAAATCTCTCAAATGGTGGAAAATATTCTTTCACGGATGGAGATATTTGCCAAAAATGCATAAGCAAGAACGATAAACTACTGTCCCATTTGAAGTTTGTCAAGAGATCATTCAATTAACTCGTAGGTGAGTGACAAGAAAAAGGAGAAAGAAGGGAAACTTTGGAATATTGTGATATTTGCCCAATAAACCGCGAAGTGTTTCGAAAGTTATCACACTTTAAGAAACTTTAAGCCCTGAAAGTTATATTTTTCTTTTATAATATTACTTAGATTATGTTTGTTTTCAATATAGCTTAGTTTTATTGGAACTACTTCATTTTCTTCCACATCATAGGTATGAACTTGTAGCTAATATAATGCTGAAGTTAATGGTATCCATCCTCTATGAGATATTAGGCTGGAGTGTCTAGGGTTAAAGTAGATTGGTACTTTGGCTTGAATGACTATAGCCCAATTATTTATTTATGACGACACGGTATATCTCAAATATTGTAGGCAAACATTTAAAAATAATATAATGTTATCTAGCTCATGAGTTTTATTCCTATTAGGAGCATAAGCGGATAACTTTCGGAATGACTCTATTGTGGCATTTTCAATGTTAATACTGGTGTAAAAATGTTTCCCTACATTTATAATTTCCTGGAAGAGCCAAAATTCGTTTGGAAATGAATTTGGGGTAAGGGAAGGAGACTTTGGCATGGTACGTTGTTATGATAGAAGAAAGCCATTTATAGGTCTCTTCCTTCACTATTTGTTGAATTCGGAGCTTAAAGTTGATGAACTTGATGTTTGAATTTGATTGACAGGTATATTTAAAGCTTCCTGTTCATTGTTATAGATACAACAATATTGACCGTGACATCCAGATTTGCATGAAAACGATCTTTCAATTCCACAATACGAAATTTTGAGGTCTTCCTCAAACTCTTTCAAAACAATTTAAAACAAAGTTTTTTCCACTTTTTACATATTTCCATCTGTATTTGAGGTCGAATGATGTCAAGTCTTTACCTCGTCGCAACATAACTCGTTTTTTATTTTTAAATCCCTAATATCACTTCTAAACATTCTTCAAAGTAATTATGTAACAGACCATGAACAAATTTTCCGTAAACTTCTTTCTAGTTCTAAACCGGCCCTTTATCCCTATTCAAGCTGTTCTTACATTTATCAATTTCAATGCTCTTAAATGTATCGAACGCATTATCGTCAATATTCGGTTTTTGGGTCCGTCCATATTTTAAATGAGCTATGTGCTCCTTAAAGCGGACATTAACGGATCTCTTAGTCTGCCCAATATACTTCCTTTTCCAATCACTACAGCTAATTTCATATAAACCACTCTTCCAAATTTTATCCTTAGGATTACCTAATAATTGTTTTAATGTATTGTAGGATTTAAAAACCAATTTATAACCCACTCTGTTAAAAATTAGATAATAAAAATCCTTTTTTTACTGTATCTCTCGATGTTAAGTGGAAAATTAATTAAAAGATGTACCAGGAAATGGAAAATTCTATATGAAACGAGTTAATAGATTTCAGTTTATTTTCGGTCTCTGAAGGCTATAACGGGCGTCAAACAGTCTAATTGTGAGTTTTTGTGTAGTGGTAGTGTAAACAGTGTCTTCAATATAAATATCACCAAGGGTTCCAGAACTCCAAATTACTTCTTTTTAATAGTTCTCCAAAGTGATAAGCGACAATGGGAAAGTTTTTCTGATGCTAGTAATGTTTTATCTTATCATTAAATATACTTCGTTCATAGTTATTTCAAAATTGATTAGTGCTAGATATTGAGGATATTTGTAGATTTTAGTTTGTAGCCGACTAAATTAAGATAATGTTTGATACGTACCTGAATGCTGTCATTTTCGTCTGAAAACTGCTGATGGTTACCTCCAATAACAGCTTTACATACTGTATCATTATATCCTAAACTTATCCTACAAGCTTTTTCAAGTTCTAAGCTATCCAATGCCGGTTTCGTTAAAAATAGTCCTAATTGATAGAATCCTACCAATGGTTCCACCGTTATTATATTTCTTAGTTTATCTATTTTGTGTTTTAACACCATCGAAAATCCTTTATCTTCTTCCAGAGAAACTCTCGTCTCTGATTCGTTTGACATTATACTTCAACTGAAACTAAAATTTACTTGATAAATATTAAAAGCTTTGTAACAAATAAACTACTGTTTTTTTGTTGATGACACTTGAGTTTCGTATTATATTAAATAAATAAATGGAGTAAACCCTGGGAATTTTCGTATACCTCACAATGACAATGACGAAAAGGATAGAAACGATTAAATATTTTTTTACATATGAAAATATTTTTTTGGTACTTTTTATATACAATTTTCGAACATCGCGTTCAATTTTCGGTGGATATTTTAAAGTTCAATACTGCAATGTTTTTCTTATTAATTTATACGATTTCTATTCGTGGGGTGAATTAATAGACACTGTCTTACACGCTCTTTATTTATTTAAATACCTTACATTACACATAACTAACTTATAATAATTTACTAGCATTCTTCTATTACTTTCTATTTCTGTCTATTCAATACGACTATTTATTATAAACTACACTTAACTGCGCTACGTAAACTCCTTATATGTATATCAGAAAATTCTCAAAACTTCTAGAAAATAAAGAGACAAAATACATGAATAAATAGACTTTCCTAGAAATTATTCAAAAAAAAACAATGTAAATGAAATGCTATAATTGAAACACATAGAAAATAAACATCAAACGAATTCCGGGTATTTCTAACGTACATCAAAAGGGCCAGTTCCAGGGTGGAGAAACATTCGTAACAATAGTAATTTACATGCCGAAACACCGAAAAACATAAAAACTGCAAACCTCAGTAACAGATCAATCATGAGCAGCGTCATGAAAATTAATAGTAAACAACCATTCAAGGGAAATAAACAATTTTTAATTTTCAAAAAGTCGTAGACGTGAAGTAAAGTAATCTGTGAACTAATCGCATTTATCCACCTGTCTATCAGGATAGAAAGGATCCTATCACATGATAACTACGACGCGACTAACTTGATGAGTTTCCGAACATTCAGATTATGTTTCACTATGTGCTTCTTCTAAAATATTGATAAAAGGCTTTTACTGGAATACTTGAGGAGGAACCAGAGGTTAATTATAATAAAAAATAAATCAAATACTGTTTTATAATCCTACTCTGTGATTACTAGTACAAGTGAATAGCTTCATAAAAATTCGTAAGTTAATTCTGAAGACGAACAGATTAGTATCGATGCAAATTTTATTGCTGATTTGAACCAAACGCCTAGCTTAAAACAGCTTCTTATCCAAATGTATCGTGTGCAAAAAAAAATTCATTAAGCCCCAGTAAAATTTACTGCAGTACTTCACCTAGTGGAATATTATCAAAAGAAGTTTCAATGTCAAAGTTAGCGGCCACAATTACTTGTTGATTGCGGAATGTTAATGAAATGTTGATTGAATGAATAGTTTTTGATAGCGATTGAAGATTCTTGGTAATTTCTTTTTCCAGAAGTTTGAGGGGGTGTAACTCACAATTACTTGTTAAGACTTAATAAATCTAAACTAGTTATCAGACATCTAGAGCTCAGATTCAAAATTCAAGTCAAAGTTTGATGGGTGGAGAATGTCTAATAGATCCCATCGCTTGATCCTGCAGGTATCTATTTTCTTGATGAAATTAATTTTAAAGGAATGTTGAGGATGTATGGAATGGATTAGGAATAGGTTGCTTTGTAAAAATTAGCCGCAATTACCTGTAATTAATTTTAATGTCATTAATATACTAATAAGACTTGCAGCTGTATGTTTTTTCAGTAAATCTTTCAGCATTTGGAAGAAACTGATGTCAAAAATCAAAATAAAAATGGTTGCCAGCTCTCAGTTGGCCCTAGCATTAGGGTTGATAGGTGTAAGCAGGTATATTAATGTTAATTAACTGCATTGACAGTTTTTTTTTAATTTTTATGCATAATTAAAGTTTTATACACATTGAACATGAAAATCCATGGTTGCCAGTAGCACAATGGCCGCAAACAAAGGTTGCCATGATTTTTGTGAACGACTCTCGCTCCAGGTAAGTGGAAGCGCAAGAGAGAAGATGCACGCATTGTTATGTGCTGTTAACAATAGTACAAAGTTGTGGATATTAAGTTTTATTATTTATTAAACATAAAATTTTGTGCATAATGACAATTTTCATCGCTTGGGTAAAGACCCATTTTTCATTGAATAAGTTTTCTAGAGAATCTTTAGAGAAAACTTGTTTCTACTATGGCCATGGATAGTTAGATTTTTGTTTTTATTTCATTAATAACTATATTTGCTTTTATTATTAATTTTAACAATATTATTTTTTATTGAAAAAGTAAAAATTAGGCTTTTTCTAAATGCAAATATTATAGTTAAATAGATCTTTTAGTTTTCTTATTCATCGTCTGTGTCACTATCAACAACATCGGAATCGTAAGAGTTATTAAAATCGATTAATTTTCCACCTTCGTGGCACAAAAATCACGTCCTCATTTTCAGAAAGCACAAATATAAACACTAAACTAAAATATTTAATAAATTGAAAACGAAGTGTTCACCTTTCGTAAACGAGGCAAAGTGGCGTGCTCACCTTTTGTAAACTACGAAATGCCTAAACTGCACATAAACTGTATGAGTGTCGCAACTGCCATGCTTTGTCCTTATTCATCGCACGTAACAATGCGTGCATCTTCACTCTTGCGCTTCCACTTACCTGGAGCGAGAATCGTTCACAAAAATCATGGCAACTGGCAACCATAAATTTTCATGTTCAATGTATATAAAACTTTAATTTTGCATAAAGTCATATCACTATATTAATGACATTAAAATTAATTACAGGTAATTGTGGCTAATTTTTATATCCTGAAGATTTTTATATCCTTTAAAATTAATTTCATTTCATCAAAACAGATCCCTGCAAGATCAAGCGGTGGGATCTTAGACTATAAGTAACCCTCCAATGGGTACCGGAACACACTGAAGTGGAGGAAATAAAATAACTGACAGACTTGCTGAAGTAGTGGCGGATAACCTCTTCATAGGACCTGAGCTCTTTTGTGGAATCGGTCTCAAGATAGATATTCACAAGAATAATCTACAAGGCTTGAGACAGCAAAGATACTCCTGGGAAACTATAACTAGGGAAGATCTGTTGAATGTATCAGCCTAGGTAAGAACAATCTATGAATACTAACATTAGTCTTATCGAGGAATAACTGTCTCATTGGTAACCTTAAGATGCTAGATTTAGTATAGAGTACAGATTTTCCTATGTAAAGAATAAAATCTCTATTCACATTCAGTCGAGGTGCGAGAAATTGAGGAATTCCAGAGTATTACAGCTGGAAACGTACGAAAAGAAGATCTTCGATAGATAGAACTATTCCACAGCAAAAAAAGACCCTTTGGGTCCCAGTGTCCCAAATCATATTCATTCCATTAGAAATTTAAAAATTAAAGCTGAATATTCCATACTGTTCTTACATACCTCTTTTCATAGTTCACTGCATTTATCACTAGATATCTTGCTACTTAAAACTGAAACTCACTTTGAGTATTTTGTTTCACTAGTACTGATTAATATCAATATATAATTTGAAAATTGAACCCACCACTACTGAATTTGGTAGTTAATAAAAATATCTAACAGAGACGAATAATTTACCACTATTCGTTTTATATTAGATATAATAATTGTTATTAATCTTGGTGTATCACGTGATAACTTATGAAAAGTAAATTTTGTACTTCATATATGTTTAGTGGTTACTAAGAAATTAAATATTTTCTTAGTTCAATATTTGTAATGATTATTTTCTAAAACGTATTAGTTTTCAAGATGTTGATCTAACTTATCTTGTATGTCTTTTATATAAGTTAATTAACCGATCGAGCGCGTTCGCAACAGTAACATAATATTTTCAAATTAAATAATTCGTTTTTATTTGCTTAGGCAGATGGCTAGCCTAAACCTATGAACACTCCTTCGAGCTCTTAGGACGAACGATAACAATTGACTCATTCAATCCTCCCAACAATTACTCGAAGAGAAGAATAGTAGGTCGAGAGAAGGCAAAAATTAGTTCAGGAGCTGTAGATCCAAAAAGGAATTTCTCCAAGTAACTCTGTTTCTTCTCGTATCATGTTATAATACAAATTCTGAAAATTGAACCAAAAATAAGAAAATATTTAACTAAATTCAGAAAAAGCAAATCGTAAAAGTTTGTAGCTTACCTGTGTAGTCGGGTATCTATGAGATATCCAAAGTAACGATGTGGTCTGCTTATACGTTTGAACACAGCTGCACAATTAACAAAGAACAGAGGTTTCAATAATTTTGGTAAAGTATTGAGACACCACAAGAAGTACTGAAAATTATTCAAAAACGCGACATGCTTGAAATTTGCTGGGGTATATCAAACCTCAGCATACAGTTGGAGGCTTAAGACAGCAAGTTCATAGTTTTTGAATTAATTTTTTGAAGGAATTGGCTTGCTTAATGAAATATATCTAGCATAAATCTAACAATTACCTGTATTAACTATCACAAACAATTTGAATTCTCACTCGAATACGGATGGTGATCCAAAATTATATGGTGAATGGTGTATTAATAACTGTCGATTGCGATGAGAATCAAATTTATCCTCGAAATAATTCTTTAAAAAATAGAATCACAACAGCTAGCAATTCAATATACACAATTATAGACATTTTAATGTTGAACAACGTCATTACCTGTTCATCTATTCTTATTATTAAGTTAATTATACTGCTCAACAAATATTTTACCAAAGGTAACGGATGTGATAATAGCTATACATGTTTAGGTAAAAACAGTTATTAGTAGAATAGATGAATTTATTTATTAGAACGTAAAAAATTTTCAACTTCAAAGGTTAAACGTCGTAAGTTTTGCGACGAATACTTAGTTTTCGGTTTCACAAGTATCATATTAAACGGGAAAGAGGGACCTCAGAGCGTCATATGCTAGGAAGTTTTGTCGAATGAGTCGATGAAACCGACCAAGCTCCGACGTCATTTACAAACAAAACATCAAGAATATCGTGAGAAATCAAAATCCTTTTTCAAAGTTAAAGCCTCGCTATTAGAACAAAACAAAAAATAATGATAAAAACAGCTACTACCAAAAATGAAAGTGCTATATTAGCGTCCTACCAAGTATCCCTGCTAGTTGCAAAAAGTGGTAAGCCCCTAAAATTATGGTTTCTGCTATATTAGGTGATGAAGCTTCAAAAGAATTGGACTTTGTATCGTTATCAAACAACACAGTGAAGAAGAGAATTGATGAAATGTCGGAAAATGTTAGCTTGCTTGGATATGTTCGTTACGAACACAACAACAGCACAAGTGAGGTTTCTTCTTATTTTGTTTACCTCTGCCTTTGCACATAACAAGTGAAGTAATATTTGAGGTGTTGAACAACTTTATGTCCACTCATGAAATTATATGGGACAAATGTGTGATAGTTAGCACCGACGGTGCTCCGGCTATGACCGGGACACGAATAGGGCTTCAGATGCGCGTGAAGAAGATGAATCCAGCTATTATATGACATTATTGCTGCACAGTGTTAGATGACATAGTGGAAGTGATGAATTTTATTAAAGCTAGGCATTTAAATTCCCATATTTTGATATCATTTGTGAAGAAATGGGAATCATTCACAAGCAGTTGTAATTGGACGCTGTAGTGCGTTGGTTGTCTCGTGGCAAAGTTGTGTCGCGTGTTTTCGAGCTGAGATCAGAATGTTCTTTTTGAAGAATTCCGTACACGTCGTCAACAAACCTAACCTAACCTAACACAACAATCTGTTTTGTATATTATTAATTAAAAGTGATAATTTGTCACTAGCTCTTAATGGGCTTGTTTCAAATAAACTCTTTAGCCTTAGGTTTAGGCTTGCAACTAAAAGCGAAACAAAAGATTATTATCTTAAAAGATGTTTATTATAAATTTTTAGGAATGTTAACAATCGTCTTATTCATAGTTAAAAAAGCAAGCTGGTCAATATGACCTACAGTTAGTGAAGCTCTTAGGTCAGTTACTATTTGGCCTCCTTTGCTAAATACTCGCTCAGATGGAACACTGGAAGTTTGAATACAGAGAAACTTTTTTGGGAAAGAAAAGGAAATACATGTGCGTTATATTTCTTCTTCAACATCAATGACTGGTATATTCATATATTGTTCGATTTCATTTTTAATTTTTATATTTAAACCCACAGCATTACTACCTTCAACAGTTTTCATAGATTTAAAAATTGATGAAAGTCCGCTTTTCTTTTTTCCTGATGATGCAGCTCTATTCTCAGAAACTGGAATTATTTCTAATTCGCTACTAAGTTGTAATATTATACCTTCAATTATCTGGTTTTCTGCAGAACTAAAAAAGGATTCTTTAAAACATGGGTCCATGAAGGTGACAGTCTGCAATAGTTTATATCTGTTTTTAAGCGTGTTTAAAATTAATGAAGCTATTTCCCTTTTTAGTTCTACAATTTCTTTCTCAATTTCAGTTTCATCGTATCCATCTACCAATGTTTTACCTAATTCCAAAGAAATAGGTAGAATGGTAGATCCCGTTACATAATTTTCTCCAGACAGAGTTTCTGAAATGTTTTGAATTGGAGTTAGTAATTCCAGGATAACATTCAGTTAGTATCAGCTTTTTGTAATGTCCATTATTATAGGTTTGTAAAAAATTTAAGAGATTTACTTCTTGGTGAACAATTATTTTGATTAAATTTAAAAGGGAGCACCATCGCGTTTTAGAAAAGGAAGGAATTTTTGTTTCCTTAGTGTTGTATTTTTTCTGAATTATTTTTAAATCTCTAACAGCTTTCCAACTATGTGCAAAATTATTCTGAACTTTTTTAATTTTACCTATAGTTTCGCTTACTTTTGCATTTTCAAAACATATATTTACTGAAATATTAATTGCATGTCCAAAGCAACATATATGGCTATTCCCATATCCTTAATAGCTTTTGATACATTATTTCCGTAATCTGTGGTAAATGATGTATTTGCTTTTTCTTCAATACTCCACTCGTTTAAAATAAGATTTATATTATTACATAAGTTTTCAGCAGTATGATCTTCATCCATTTCATAACAGCCCAAACAAACGCTTACTGATAATTTTCGTATACAAAATGACATGTAAGGGCGATATAAGCAGTATAAGATATAAATTTGGCTTGTTTTAAAATGGCTTCTATAACTCGGCGCGTTTCATTGCACAAATTAGGAAATGAACTTTTGTGACAATGGGTTTCGGCTCGGTAATTTATAACTTAAATTTAAAACTTGTACAAATTTTTTGAAACCGTCTTTTTCTACTATATTATAAGGCATCATAAAGCTTTTTATGGACGCTTGTTTGGAAGTTGAAGGGATTTGTATTAATGGAGGTATCTGTGATGAAGAAGTCGATTCTGTCGATACTACTGAGATTTCATCTACATCAGTAGTTTGGAGGATCACGATATTGCTCGGCGACAAAAGATCTTCCATTTCCTTTTTATAACTCGACATTCTAAAAACAAAAGCATTTATTAGTGATTCTATTTTATACCGGTTTATACCTGATTTATTATCCATAATTAGTTAGAGTAGCTCGTATAATAATATAGCTATTTCGTTTATACGCAGAATTATTATTTTGCCTTCTCTTTATATAGTTGGTTCAAACGTCTCCTTTTTAATGTAATTATTCTTTGTTTTTATGCTCAACAATTATTTTTTAATTTTACCTCAGCTAGAAATAATTTATTGGCCGAAAAAATCAAAATTATCCTTTATTTTTCTTTTCTTTCCCCTGAGGGATTATTATCAAAATCAATCTGAAATGACCAATTGTGCAAAATTTCTAATGGTTTGTTCAACTAACTGCAAAAGTGTCGGTTTCGGGTGTCGGCCGACACTTTTTGGCCATTCGGTAAATGCCTAGAGCGTAACGAGCGATGAGGAACTTCGTTCCAAAAAACGCACTATATCCTTGTACCATTAATACAATAATAAGATGAGTAGTTTGTACTATGAAATAATATTTACCTTGATTCATCATCGCTTATTTCAGTACTCGCAGATTTATCTGTTTGATGAATATTTTTCATCTCAGCGTAAAGAAGTGGATGCTTTGCCATCAAGTGATTCCTTAAATTTGTAGTTTTTCCACATGACTTAATGTTTTTTTTACATTTTCTACAAACTGAGGTGTCTCCAGTTCCAGATTTATTGAAGTAATGCCAAAGTAAGTTTCTTCCTCTATTTTCTTCCATATTCCTAAAAAAAGCATAAATCAGACAAAAAATGCTGCATCTGAACCTCATTCACATTATTTTTATTACCAACTGCAAGAATAAACTTTTAACTAGCCGCCCTAAAAACATTTGACATGAAAAAATAGGTGATTTACAAAAATTTTAAGTAAAACTGTTTTTATAAATGCTGTAACAAAAACTAGAAAATAATTGGCTCACAAAGCTGGATCCTCTTCAATGGAATTAGTAATAATCATAATCATAAAAATTACCAATAGTCATAATCATAATAACAAATTAGTAATTTGGTTATTCTTAGAAACTTACCTTGATTTTTTCTTTGCACACTTTAAACAATCAATCGGAAAGCACAGTGATAGGTCAGGTCGAATTAAAAAAACAAATGTTATGTGAAATATTAAAACTCTTTTATGATGTACACTGCCAAAAGATGCCAAAACGTCATATCACAACGATTCTAATAAAGCAAATGATCTAATATTTTCTGTCCCGTGACATGCAGTAGCAAAACTATCTATGCGGCACTAGGCCAAAATGTTTCATCTTTCCCGACACCTATATTTTCTGATATTTTCTATTTTTTTTTGTACCTAGTTAACTAAATAACTTTCAATGTTATATACCTAATTATCAATATCAATAACTATCTGGATCTGAACTGTAAAGACCCAAAATGTTATATATTACATAAACCGAACAGAAATGAAAATATCTTCCAAACATTTTACAATGATTATGACTGTAAATATCTGTCATATTGAGAACAGGTTCGTTATGTTATTCCTGTTATTATCGTAGTTTGTGTAGACAATGTGGGTCTATAGAATAACAAATCAAAATCTTTTTAGTAAACAATAATGGAAAAGTTAAATCTATATAACAACAAAATATGTACCTGATTATATTAATCAAAACTTGATCCACATCAAACAAAACGTACTTAAAGATGGTGATAATATCGAATCAATGAAGATAAAACTACTAATGACCGAATTGTAAAAACAATTATAAACCCAGAAATCAATACATCAAAAAACAATTTGAGAAAATTCCTAAAATCAATTATGACTAATAATTCTCTGTGACAAACATATAAAAAGCTGAGAAACTAAGTATTAATCGTCACTTTTTTATAAACAAATTATCTCGTCAATCGTGATAGGATCATTTAAGATCTGTTTAACCATACATTAAGTTATATAATGAGTCTTATATTAATGTGACTGTGAAGAATCACAAATTTACCTATTCATCTTCTACTTACTATTATATTTGTTAAGATTCATTGTAAATTGACCGTCCCCTCACGGATTCAACGTCTTACTTAAGCCATTCCATATGTCCCTTAGACACTTATCAAATCACTTACCCTTATTTTTGTATTGATGTGACTTCAACGACCATAAATATAATTAATGAAAGCTTTTGAATACAATAGGATTAATTTTTAAGGGAGCATAATCACGCAAAGAGTGTTTTATATAGTCTTGGTATCCAATGACAACAGTAGTCAGATTATTGAAACCACTTTATTTATTTATATTTTATGTTGATGAATAGTTTTTCGAAGTTGTGAATTTAACTAATGTTACTTAAATCTTTCTATTTATAGAAAAGTTAAGATAAAAATTATATTATATATATTATTATTAATTTTATCAAAAATTTCGTAAATTCATTTTGAAGATATACTCGTAGATATGATGTGGATCAAATAAAAGTGCTAGATTATTTAGCTGAGAAGTGTAGAAGACATAATTCTTTTGGTTTTGCTGAAGCAAATGATCAGATTTTATAGATCCAACCTAGACACTTCTACTATTAAATTCTATATTCTTTTTAATTCCTCATGCACATTTATATAAAGGGGAATATTCCATAAAACATCTTCATCAACAGTCTTTTATTTGAAACATGCCATTCGACTTATTAAGTTTTTCTTCAAACATTTTGAATATTCCTTTGTTCACGATGTGAGACACAGTAGACACTTCTGAATTATTTATTCTAACATTCGAGTGTTATTTATTAATTTATTTGTTATCGACCTCCCACTTCATTCGAGAAATTCAATAAAACCTCGAAATTGATTCGAATTCTTCTTCTACCTATCTACGGTTCAAATCAAAGTAAAATTAAGTAAATTTGTGGTGATTTATATTCGCTGGTAAGTTTTTCTTTGCTTTTTTATTGTGCTCACAAAAATTCCAGTTATCTTCATAGATTTCCTTTTATTTTAAGTAATTTTGTATGATACATTTCATATAAATTATACCTCTGCATAAAGGAGGAGATAAAAATCAAGCATCAAATTATCGCCCAAATGCACTCCTTCCCCCGTCATTTAAGATCATAGAAATATTGGTCAAAAAAAAGGTTTTTATCATTTCTGTTCAAATATAAAATACTCACTACCCCTCAATTTGGGTTTTTAAGTAACATATGCACACATGATGGTATATTCTCCCTCCTAAATAATGTCTACTCTAGCCTAAAAAACTATCATTCCACTTTTTGTGATTTTTCTTTCGATTATGTTAATAATAATATTTTAATTAACAAATTGCAGTACTCCAGTATCAGGGAAACTCCTATCGCACGGTTGAAGTCGTACCTTACCAACAGAAGTCAACTTGTAAGGGTGGATACAACAATGTCTTCTTGCAAGCCAATAGAATGTGGAATACCTCAAGGCTCAGTACTAGGCCCTATTTTGTTTCTTGTGTTCATAAACGACATCGCCTATCTAGACATCAATGGTAAAATATGTCTATTTGCAGACGACACTAGTTTCACTTGAAGCAACCCTGAACAAGGCACTTCATAGGACCATAATTAGGGACCCAATTATCCTTAAATCATGGTGCGTTTCAGATCTTCTTTGTATCAACGTTTCTTAAACTAAATTTTTATCATATAAAAGTACAGTGCTGCCTTTTTCATTAAATAACACCACCATTGACGTCGTTGAATCTGGAAAATTCTTAAGGCTTGTTGGGGATGATTCCTTGAAATCGTAGTTCCTCCTGTTATGCGCTGAGATCAGTTTCTAAAGAACTTAGCTCATTCACCTAGTTAACAGTTTATTATGCCTTATTGAATCGCATCTCCAATATGTCATTCCCTTCTGGGGTACGTGTAGTGCGACTCAATTTGAGCGTATCTTCAAACTACAAAAGAGATCTTTTAGATATTTACTCGGACTAAATAGCAGGGCTCAATGCAGGGACTTCTTTGAAAGATTAAAAATTCTGACTCTTTCTTCCTTATTCATACTTGAATCCGTTTGCCTAATTCGTAAGCACGCTTCTCCAATTATTTCAGAGAGGTCAATATCCACTTAGTAACGAGGAGCCCGACCTTTACCTACCTATTCCACGTTCAGAATTAGTTAAGGGCTCAACCACTTGCCAATTGAAATCGAAATTTCATCTCTTCTCGCAATAATTTGAGGGCATATTTACTGGAAAGTTCCTTCTACTCTATAAACGACTTCTATCCTAATAATTATATTTAATGCGGCATACTGGTTTAATTTTTCCTATGCACTTATATACAACTATTACCTATTACTAGTACCTATAATTGTGTTACTCATTGTGGTTTTCTTCTATATATTGAAATTTTCATATTCAAATGCAAAAAATGGAAAAGCTCCCTGGTGTGATGGAATTACTAACTAAGCTGTTTAACGCTATCTATCACAAAAGTTTACTTCCAACGGATTGGTTGAAATCGACTTTTATCACACTGACTAAGAAATCAAACACTAAAGAATGTAAAGATTATCGCACGATAAGTTTGATGAGTCATGTATTGAAAATATTCCTGCGAATTATATGTTTGTTCAGCATTCAGGTCAGAGGTGTTGAGATGTCAACCGTAACGTATATTTATGTTTTATAGATTTTGAGAAGGTATTCGACAAGGTCCGTCATCATAAATTAATAAATATTCTACAGGCAACTGGATTTCATATTAATTTTATAGCGAATCTTTACTGGAACAAAAATTACGACTCAAAGATAAAAAATAGAGGGAAAACGGAGTCCTGAAAGAAGAAGAACATCATGGTTGAAAATTTACGTCAGTGGTTCGGTCAGACAACTAATTCACTCTTCCGAGATGCAGTGGACAAAATTATCATAGCCAACATGATCACCAACGTCCGATAACGGACTCGGCACTATAAGGAAATGATTGAAATAATATTTTATTTGTATCTTTATTTAGTTATTCTCATGATAGTTTTTTAGTTTTTACAAACTTTTGTCTACAAATTTTAACAATTATGTATAAAGCATTTCACAATCACACACAGGACGAATAGAAAAGAATAGATTCCTGTTTGATTATGTTTTGAAAAAGATGTGAATTCAGTTTTTTAATATGTTAGAGCATAAGCTCCTTTTATTCAAATTTGTTCTTTCTACTCGTTCCTTCTTCAGTAAATTTCATCTGTGTTCCCGTTTTCTTCTTCATTTTTTTCCGAAGTTTACAACTGCCAGGCTGGGAGTTTGAACCACGAAGGATCCAACCACCAGAGTACAAATTCAACTCACTCCAACATCTGGGAATCTAGTTAGCTGCGAACATCCCGGATTTCCACAATAAGTCCCAGCCTTATTATATATAAATATATATATATTATAAATAATTGAGTTGTTTTTAATTTATAACTGCTTTTGTTCGTCGTGCTCAATAAATTCAATTCAATAAATTTATTTGTTGCTGATTTTTTTATTGTTCTTAGCAATGAATATTAATTTGGATAATCGGGTCCGGGGATAGTTTTAGATTGTCTAATTTTTATTTATAATATAATTTATAAAGTGTTTCCAGCTTTTCCGCCTTTTTGATTAATTGTTAATATCGGTCGTTAAAAAGCTGGTGGCATCCAACTTAATATTAATTGTTGAACTCAACTGAGTACTAGTTTTTATATACTTTAACTGATGCCGAACACCGAGGAAAAGTCTCCTGTCGGTTTATACAGGGTGTTTCAAAAAAAGCCAATCTCGTCTCTACGATAGATAAGAAACTGAAAAATATTTGGGGTTGGCTACGTAATCCGTATTTAATATAAAGGGAGTTGAAAAAAAAATTTATACATTTTGTCGCAAATACTGGCAACATTGTATTGAAATTTTATATATATAAATATGTTTTGAAAGCTGATACATCCAATGAATTTTTTTATGTTCCACTCTTCTAGAGGGCGCTATAGTTTATTTCAGAAAGGTATAGAATAATAAAATGGGGAATTCCGTCCGGTTCGGCTAAATTTCGGTGGCGGCCATAGGTGTAGGTCTTGAAATAGTATTGTTCGTAATATTAAAGTTTCAAGTAATTGCGTAAGAGAATTAGGAAAAGTATTTTTTCTGGCCTGAAGTGTCAATATCGAAATATTGTGTGGGGATTACTTAGATAGTAGATTATACAGTTACGTTTAATAGGTACCGTTTAACCTTCTATTAGTGCCCCTGCCTAATTCCAACCCTATTTCATATTCGGCTTTCCTTTTTACGAGTATCCTACCGGCACGCCTTTGGCACACTATTTTCAGGGTTTGTGAATGGATAACAATAGGCTAAATCCATAAATTGACCCCAACCCGGGTGGTACTACCTGCACTTCATAAAAAGAAAAAAAATTTTACAATGAAATCAATGCCAAACTATGAAAATGGCTTAAATATTCGTTGGGTAACTCCGTGGTCCCTTTGCATACCTAATGAGGTCTTATTACTCTACACCTTTCTGAAATAAACTACAGTTATACCGTTCGTACCAAGTAGTATCGAACATATTGGATTTATTAAACAAAATTTCAAGTGAACTTGAACGTGATTTAATTTTACACCAAAAAGGTAATCTTGATAAAATTCGTTTTCGGAATATTTTGATTTGAAAATTATGAAGTAATAATCGATGCTGGTATGAAGTATGTATATATTAATGGAACAAAAAAAACAAGATAAAATTTTAAAAAATACTAATAGCATAAAATAGAATTCAATTAGAGTAGGTGTCCAAAATGTCCTCCGTTTGGAGTCATCTATCAGTTCATTGAAGTGATATTGAATTATATCTTTAAATTCTTGAGGTGAATCCACCTCTGTAGCATAAACTTCGGGGGTCTCATTTACATTTCAATTCACATAATGCTTACTTGTTAATAATAATATTCCGAAGAAGGTATACAGTATCGAGTATCGAGATGTTCAACTTCACTTGAAATTTTGCTTAATAAATCCAATATTCAAAGAGTTATGTTGGATACTACTTGGTACGAACCGTGTAACTAGCGTCCTCTATGAGATTCAAACATAAAACCCTAACCTAACCCAATCTAGCCAAAACATATTCGTATAAAATTTCAATACAATATTGTCAGTACAGTCAGTTACGGCAAAATCATGAAAAATGTATATACTACTTTTTTTTCTTCAATGCCCTTAATCTTGAATACGGATGGCGTTACGAATTTTTTTTATAAAGCAAAGTCCAAATATTGTTAAGTTTCTCTCCTAAAGACGTGATTAGCCTTTTTTGAAACACTCTGAACATTTTCTAAATGAAATGAATTTAATTATTGAACGTTAAAATTAGGGTTTCGTTGATTGTAAACCTAGTTTAATTCATATTTTTCAAATGTTACATGACAATAAAATCGCAATAATCTGAGATTAAGAATTATTAACAACAAAAATAATATTTTATTATAGTTTATAAATTAGTTAAAATAATACTTATTGAATGAGTGTCATAACAATGATATTTTAAGAAATACATAGTGCCCATTTAGAAAAAAATTCAATATCTGAATGATATCAAAAGGAAATAGATCAATTATGTATTTCATTAATTTTTCTTTATGAATAGCTATTTGAATCATAAATTTTATTGATGGAAGATCGACGGATCCATAGATATTACATTATTGATTGTTACAGGGATTTACAAAATAATATTTACTTTTTATTCATAGAGCGGTTGTAATATTATTATAAATTTTGTATATTCAACTCTGTTAGCATTTATTTGTTCATTTTGTACTACCATGTATTACTGAAAGTTGCTAATGAGAGTTTTCCGCATTTTTTGTTTCCTAGGTACATGGCACTACAGTCAAAAAGTAAAAATGTTCTATGTGCACCAAATATTTGTTTTTAATACTCAGATGTGCCTTATGTACGTGTTTATATATTAAAAATGAATTTTTCACCCTTACGTTGATTATTGATTACATTATTATGAATGTTCAGTAAGATATCCTGAACCATTTATTTTTTCCTTAATTCCATTATTATTTATTACATTATTTCCATCTTTTTATTTGCTATGAATACCTCATTCGTTCTGTTTTAACTCGCGATTGATCTTTAAATTAGATATCCAAAAGACTTTGAACATTGTTTTAAATATCCAACGACGGTATTCATAAAACATTCAAAAAGTATATTCCTCTTTTCACATTTAATAATTTCTTGATTTTTCTAACTAGGATCTTTTTCAAATGGGCACTTTATATTTTATACTATTTTTAGTCGTATTAAGTGAATTTAAAACACTTAAACTAAAGTTAATGGAGATATAGTGTTACACAAAATTCCCCTCCCTTCCTGGTATCTTTGAAATGGTAATGCAATAAAATTGTTCATAATTTTGTAGCGATTTTTTGACATAACGTTTATTGATTGTTGCAAAATTTAGTTTTATGCAATACCAGTAAACACAAGAAACGAAATGATTGATAAAATAAACTTGCATTGTGACGCTATAAGGCAGAGTCTTGGAATGGAATGCTCTGTGTAGAAGTGCAAGGTGCCCACTTCGAACATTTATTATAGTTTCTTTTTTATTATTTAATACGTTTAGGCTAGACAATTAAATTTTTGTACATTTCATTTTATTCCTTGTGTAAGTAACATGTTCCACAGTTCAATTAGAAATTTTCGATTGTAGTTTAATGCCTCCTGTAAATATTATGAATAAATAATAACAATTTTCTCTAGAATGTCTCTTTATGGCAAACGGTTTCCTTAGCATTTACAACGATCCAAAAATCTACATACATATCTCCTAAACCATAAATTTGATTGACTTAAACAAAGAGTACCTTTTTCTCAAAATATCGATTAAAACATTCATTTCTTTAGATTGTATAGGTGGCCCCTGTAAAAGTTACGGATTGTTAACCATTGAGCAAGAGCCGCTCGTAGTTCAGATAGTAGTGTAGTATTATTTTTTCAGTCAAAAAATAAGTTCTGATTTCGCAGCTTTTAAAGGCATATAACAGAAAAACGAGGGGTCGGATAAGATTTTTCTTTTATATCAAAGCATTATTTTCACTCACTCCCGAATTTTTTGCATCAAGTCCAGAACACCCTGTATAATAATGTAAAAAAGCCCTAAATTGTTAAGGGAATGGGAAATATGATAGATAAATTGAGTCCAAAGGTATAATGGGATTTTCAGCCCATCCACCCACCTCACAAATATTTTCTCAAGTAAAGCCGAAAAGGTATCAGACGAATTCATTAAAGGGTCGGAAAAATATAGAGCCCATTTGAAAATATTTAGATATTCAGATCAATAAACGTGTCATTAAAATTATTATGATTTTGATTCAATTAAAAACAAAGCCAGACGCGAACGATATAATTAATATCTATAACTAACTAGTTGCTGTAAGATCCATTAAAAACTATTGGCAACGATGACTGTAACGTCGTCAATGACGATTATGTCGTTGTCATCACGAATAATAAAGTTCGATAATGTTAAATTTCAAATATGTCTATTCATTATCTTTTCAAAGATATGGAGGGAGGAGACTTTTGTGCAATTTCATTATAAAAATTGATGCAGCGTACCCAGTAAGTACTCTCTTCTTCCTATACGTTTTCCATATTGACTTAATATTAGTTCATCACGAAAAATGTTAAATAATATACAACTTATGCCCTCACGAAGTGATACTCTCTGAAATTGAAGGGAGAAAGTGTATTGATTGATAGAATAGTAAAGGCATAAGGCAAATTCTGAAAACGAAGTAATTATTCGTTTATAACTGGTTTTGAAGTTGTTTTAAAAAGGATAAACAAAAATTAATGAAAAAACATGCTAGTTCTCTGTCAATAACATAATGCTTTTGACTGAAATGAGGCAACTGCTACAGGCCAATTTTACAACCTAGGGTAAAACTGAAAATTAATCTAAAGTTCAAACTATGGTTTTTACTCTAGTTTGAACAAAGAATGAAAAAGATTTTCTGCTAGTTTTCCCAAATTTTTTCGATATTTGTTTTAAAGTTTAATTGTTTAAGAAGGTTTTATAAAGAAAAATGTACAAGACACAAAAAAAATCGTGCAATAAAGATTTATAAAGTAGTGCTAGTAAAGAAATATAAAGAAACAGTCGAATCCATAAAAAAGTGATACGGTAACTTGAAAGGAAACGAAAAAAATGGGAGGAGTCTGCATAGAAATTTAATAATGAAAATAACAAGAACAATCATATTTTCGATAGATCAACAAATTTAAAAAATGTGGGACAATTTAAAGATTCGCTCTGGAACGAATAACTTTTTGTTTTTTCGGCGTATCGATAATGTTGATAATTTCATCAACTTTATCAAATATAAAGTGGATTTAGTTTGACATTTTTCAAATCCACAACTCCTTACTCAAGACCATATCGTTAAAACATTAAAGCTTTGAAAAAGCTAGGGTGGAATCCTAAGTTTCATGCTTAACTAAATTTGAAACTATCACCGGTATTAGTTAAACCAAAGTTTTTCTGTAAACGCAATCTATAAAACATAAAAGAAGTGGGTATCTGTCGTTTAAGCCGACGTTTGAAGTTTAAACTTCATTTTTAAAATTGCGCTTCAATCACGAAGCAATGAAGTGTCAAAAAATTTCCAAAATTTCACATTTGCTTTATAGTTCTAGGATTTATAAATGTTAACAGAAAGGAATGTATGGAGCCCATTTTCATATTTTCGCATAATGTTATTCTTCATGATCCAGCGACATGTTTACCAAAGGTTTTCTGAAGCAAATTTTGATTATTGTCTCTCATGCATTCATCGCAATAGTTTGAACTATCTACTTGTGATCGACCTGTTGTCATTTGAGTGCGTTTATAATTTGGGAAATAACCACATGAAAATACTAGAAAAAGGCAGGTGAAGCTGTACAGCTTGGTGCTTTGTTAAATTTTGCTTCACAAGATTCTATTGATAGTTTGTCGTAATGCAGCAACCAGTCTCCGCCTGTCCAAAGCTGTGGCCGCTTTCTCCTAACAGCGTCACACAATCTTTTCAATCCATTCAATTATTATTTCGTTATCGTGTGACCATTCACAGCAACTTGCGCGGTCACAACAGCTTTATGGTCAAATAAATGGCCAACAATATCTTCGCTTCGATATTATAATGGAAAATGTGGCATAAAACCCGTACGCATAAATAACATTGGAAAATTACAAGCAAAGATTTCTCAGTACCTGGGTATACCTATTGCGGAAAAGTCCATAGGATATGGTTTCAGACGCTTGTCATCATCTCTCTTGGTAGACTCAGAAGCGGACATTCTGAAAATAAAGCAACATGGAGGGTGGAAATCCAACGGTGAAGCCGAACGCTATGTTGAGAATTCATTAGAAAATAAAAGAAGAATTTCAGAAAACATTCTGGGCCAAGCACTTGGCATAAATATAGATATTACAGCTTCAAATGAAATTAACATTAGACAAAACGCTCAAGAGAATATTCACCCAGAAAATGGACTTACTTTAAATAACTGTGTCTCTGTTAATATTGTTTTCGATATTTCTAAACCTTGAAATACTACTGAATTAAAATGATGAGCCAATTATCTGTTTAAGTAATAAAATTATTGTCAGTTTTCACAGTAATTGATAACTTATTCTTTGAATCTGAAACTACTTTTCATAACTGATATACTATCAAGTTTATGAAAAATGTGAGGCTTTCTAATGGAATGAATTAAATTTGATAGTGAAATTAGATAAAAAATAGTTATTGAGCTTCTAAAATATAATCTACAATTCAACATTCTTCAATCACCTCATTTCAGTTTACTTTTGAATTTGATTTTAAATGTAACTTTGTTGTTGCACAGTTCAATTAGCTTCACGCAATTAGGAAAAAGATTATACTAAAGAGAAGCTAGTAAAATAGTATAATTTATTTAGATTAGTATTCCGACTGTATTTAAATGTTTGCTGATTTTTTGTAACAATCCATTGGAATATTATGTGTTTTACTCATTTCCCATACTATATCTGGCTCATATTTAAGCTTATTCTTCATTTTTTCTTTCCAAAATATCCATCTAAAATTAAACAGAAATATAGCTTCACGCTGATTAAATTGTAGCACATGTTATAATGTATATAAGTTGAGAATAAATTGGAAACATTCGTGTGACGGTTTAAATAAAGTGTTTTCATAACAAATTATTTTAGCCCAACTCTCCTCATACATGAATAGTGGGAAAAAAATATTGCAAACTTTATATTCAAGATTTTATATTTTTAAAATATAAAGTACAAGTCGTATTTTTGTTTTAATAGTAGTTTTTTAAAATTAAGTTAAATGGAATTTCTAAAAGTATAGACAAATTTTCCTACTAGTATGACAAGCAAATATAATGAATTCAGTACTGGATACCCATCATTTCAAATAATAATTAAAATATGTTGGCTGATCTGTGAAGTTTATAGGAATAGCATAAACATAAGCTTTTTTCAATGATCGTCGTTCTCAAGCTCTTCGGAAAAAAATAGCACAAAATGCTAATCGGACAAAGACAATGTCGGGACAGAGATTGCAATGAAATTTAATAATTCCTATCCGCCCGGATTTAATTTATGATTGAACTTTAATGCGCCGCGCATTTTGCATCCAGTATAATACAAATGTACAAACTTACGACTTCGCAATGTATTATGGTGTCATAAAGAGTCATGAAAAAAAATCATTTTTCACTTATTCACACAGTTCAAAATCCTATCACGAATATCGGAGAATTAAAGTACGAACTGTTGCAACATTCACGAACGACCAAACTTATTGGACAGCCAAGTATTTTTCAACAAGGTTTTATAATACTACAGATAGATACGTTAATTCATATGGTACAAATTTTGTCTGTACTTTATGTACCGAGTTAAAGGGTAAAAACCAAGTCATTCATAAATACAAAATAGTGTTTTATTGAATTCAAATCGTAAATTGATGGATTGAAAAGTGATAAAGTTGAAAACGAAAAAGTTTCTTTCTTCAGAAGACTGGAATAGAATACTTGCAATAGCAGCGATTTATATATGCCATAAAACAAGAAAAGTTTACTGAATCCTACAAAACTCCCGTGAATACCTTGATTGTAGGTAATGACAACAACGCTAAGCACGTGTATTGGGTAACATGATTGATAACCCCCAGGGTAGACAACTTTATGAAACAATAAAAAATAACAACATGATACACCTATCGACAGGGCAGTCAACATACTGGCCAAGTGATAGATATACGATACCAAATTTACTTGATTTTTGTGTCATATAAGGTATTTCCTCGCACTTAGGTCGAAGCTACTTCTTGCTTTGATCTTTCTTCTAACCAGTCTCCTTCATTAGCGGTCACTCATGCAGTTGAAAAGCTAAAAAAACATTCCAAGTAGCTTCCTGACAAAACACCCCAACACCCATTCGATCTGTTAAAAACGGGGACTTACCTAACTTAATAAAAAAATGGTTAATAAAAGAAAACTTCGCAGATAAAACTGAATTAAATAGAACAACTCAGGAACTGAAAAGGATATTGAATAATCATAAAAATGATTTAATCCAATAATACCTACGAAATTCAAGTGCAACAGAAGCAACAGAATACATTATGGGAGGCTAAAAAGAAATTAGATCCGTCCCAATATCAAAATCCCACTTTCCAAGATCATTGGTTAAAAAGCAGCAGCGAGGAACAGTAGTCTTCACAAAAGCACTTGCAAAACTTTTTCAACACCGCTGGATCAGATGAACATGAAACGTTCTCTAGTGAAAATAACAACAAAACAGGTCTAAGACGCCATAAATCTCCTAAAAATCAGAAAGTCCCCGGGTCATGACTAGATTACAACCAAACTTCCACAACAACTACCTGAAAAAGCCATTAAAACGCAATACTTACAACAGATTCCTTATACCTGAACCTGGAAAACTGGCTAAAGAAGTTACTTCCTACAGACTAATAAATTTACTTTCAATACTTGGTACTAAACTATTAAAAAAAATTCTTGTCCTAAATGAGTACCTTAATCTCAAATCCTACCTTGAAAGTGGCTATTTCATGGTTTAGTATCAAAACAAATACTAAACGATACTTCTAATTAACGCAGGTAACGTTTTCGGTCGGCTACTATATATTCTATATACAGCCGATTTACCCACTTCAGATTTCACACTTACTCGTATGTTGATGACATTGCTTTACTAGCTTCAAATTGTGATCCTTAAACTGCACCTCAAATCCTTAAAGCAAATTTCGACGGAATACAGCAATTGTTAAGAATATGGTGGTTTCAAGTTAAGGAGTCTAAATCTATCGACGTGACCTTTACAAACAGATGAGACAAATGTCTTGAGTATGATTACAAGTGCTCCATGGTTTGTGTCCAATAACTTCATTGCATAGGATCTACAAGTCCTAGCGGTTAGAGAATAAATTAAAGTGACTAGTGAACAGTACAATGGATTTTAGTCTCACCCCAATCAACTGGCCAAAAACCTGGTGTAGGCACCTATTATCCGACGTAGACTTACGTAGATTTACCCCGTATGACACCCCTAGCAAATTTTATATGGATTAGAAGTTTTAGTTAAAAAATGTTTTCTATGTTCACTATAATATTTTAGCATATTTTATCTAAAATTGACTGGGAGTATTAATTATGTAATGCCCTATGCTGATTGTTATTTTTAACAAACTTCACCAATTTTGATACGAGGGTTGTTACTTGAGTTTTGGGATATAGCGGCACTGATGTGAATATGTCAAATCTGACATTGCCATCATAAAGTATGACACTTTTAATGGTGAACGTACTCAGAACGTGTGCTATTTAAGTTATTTACTGTCACTTGAAATATCGCAAAATCGCAAACAATTTAGTGCTATGATTTTCGACGTGGATTAAACCAACAGCAGTGTGCCGATCAACTCCTCGAGTCACCGTGTTTCACTGGTTTTCCGAAATCAATCGTGGTCGGACTTCGCTACAGGATGACTTTTGTGAAAGTCGTTCATAATCGGCTGTTGTGCTAGAAAATATCGATCTGTTCGTAAACTGATATTGCAAGAACGTCATGTGATATACTGTGAGATTGAGGCCTACCCAGTAGTTTCACTCACATACATCAATGTTGCATAAACATTTGGCTGTCAAGAATATTTGTTCGCGTTAGATAACACGTAATTTGACAATCGCTCAAAAAAGCTCGTGTCGATAGGTGCAACGAAATGCTGTAAAAATTCAATCGCGGTTCCTGAAAAGATGGCGACAAATCAAGGAACTGTGCATATGAAAATGAAACTAAACAACAATCGACTTTATGGTTCTGTCAAGAGGAGCGAAATCCAACAAAAGTTGTTCACGCAAGAAGCACTTCAAAGCAAATGATCGCCTGTTTTTTCGGAATAACTGGACATGTCATTGTTCTATGGTACACCAGCATTTGTTTGCCAGAAATGTTCGAAAAAATCAGGGAAACTAATCGCAGAAGACGAATCATTCTCCATCACTATAATGCGAGCTCTCATACATCAGTTCAAACAAAAACGTTTTTGAACAGTCAAAACATCGAATTTTGAGTCATCCGCCGTATAGTCCTTGTTTGACATCCAAAAATTTCTTCTTATTCCAGCATATCAAAAATAAATTGCGATGCCAATGTTTTTGTACACCTGAAAAAGCCGTGAATGCGTTCAAATCATAATATGTTTGGAGGTAGCTCAATCGGAATAGAAAAAATGCTTGAATGGAGAATATTTTGGAAAGCAATATCCAGTCATGAATATTTGTTTTTATTTGTCTATCTCAAAACATAGAAAGTAACCATCTTATAACTATTATTTTCATACATGTCATACGGTGTCATAAATACCGGGAGGTAGTTGTATTAATAATTGAGGGGATTAAGGATTAATCATAGGGTTCTTCTCCACAATTCATTTTTCTATACTCACATGTGATTTACTTATTATTCCAATTAAAAACAGACTTCAAATAAATTCGGTAAATAAAACATTTTTCATACAATATTTACTATGAGAGAATATAAAAAAAATTAAATTCAAATCAGTTTGCAAAGATGCCTAAGTAATAATTAATATCATATTTATCTGAAAAATTTTTTATATAATAAGAATAACGAGAGATATTACTCTAATCAGCAAGTCTAATCAAACAATAAACATTTCCAGAAACTAGAAACTAATATTATAATTGCGGATTATATTTATTTGTTATATAACTCATTTGAAATATATTGTTTATCTGTAAATACTACTATGATTTCCTTGAGAAATCATTTGTAGATTTGTAATTTATATATTTAATGTTATCTTTCATGTAATTAGGTATATAACACAGGGACAGCCTAAATAGCTGAAATGGGAATTTAAACGTTGTGTTTACGTTTTATATATATTTAATTTAATGGAATAATCATATATTCCAAATACTAGAAGTATGTGGAACCATACATAAGCTATCATTTAAAGTAAAACATAAATATGGGTTTAGTGCGTTGGATATATTGAAAGTAGATAAAACTGGGTTATCCAACGGGGCCAATAGTCCAAGAGCTGTTATATACAAAGTCGAGATTTGCGTGGATTTGCAAAACCGGAAGATACTGTAGAACATCGATAAGATCAGTGATGGATTCACGCTTAGGCCCACAAGGCCCAGGCCTAGGGAGGAATGATTTGATGGGCGACAAAATTTATGAAATGCCAAAATTTCTGAGACAGAAAAGAGTAAAATCAATTCAGATTAATCTATTAAAGAATTTTCCATAACTTTATCCTCTGTATCCACCCATCATTGGAAAATCTTGGGAAAGTGTACAAAAAAAAACTTTCTCAAACACGTTGATTTGCTCGACATGATGCCTTTTACGCGTTAGAAAAAGAATTGTCTGCAATAATTGATTCACTGGAATTTATTGCTAAAAGTATAGATGAGAAACTACACGATCTAAAGTTACGGGATTGGGACGAAAGTTAAAGAATTTAGAAACAGCAGTTCTAGTCTCTGTTTGGAATATACTTATAGATCGATTTAAGGCTGTTAGTAAGAAGCTTTGCAGATCTATAGTTCTATGGCTCTATTCCTTCAGAACATGAGAGACAGATAACTGAATATGAAGAAAAAGCTAAAACACTATATGTAGTCCAAGATTATTATCGTTATGATACTCGTTGTGAAATAACTAGAAAAATTCAACCAGATGAGTCACAGGAAAATGAAAGAATACCTTTATCTGGACAAGAAAATGTCCGCATAAATGTTTAGTACCCTATTTTAGATAGTCTGAGTGTGCAATTGGCCGAGCGTGCATATGAAAAGATAAACGAAAATTGTAATTTCTTCGATAATTTATCTGAATATACTAGTCGATAAGAATCCTCGCGATTTAGAAGAGACATTAGAAAATGAATGTATTCATTGACGTTTACTCAAAGATTCTTCAACAAAGAGGAAAGTTCACGCAAAAAATATGCAATGTATTACATTCACGTAGTCTTCGCGATGTTTACCCAAATGTTGTAATTGCTTTACGTATTTTTTTTTTTAGTATTCCTGCTACAAATTGTTCAGAAGAAAGATTTTTTTGTATTTTGAAAAGAGTAAAAACGTACTTCTGCGTAAGTATGGTTCAAGATAGATTTGATTAGTGCATTATTGTCTATTGAAGTTCTACTATTCCAACAAATTGAATATGATGATATAATTGATATTTTTGCGCAGACCAAAGAAATTTTAATATTGATTAATATTAAGGACGGTCCGATAAACAGGGCCTAGGATGGCATCAAGCCTAAATCCGTCACTTGATAAGATAAAGACCAAGGGAAAAGTTACATAATTTGAATTGTAGAGGTTTTTACTTACTAAGGGTTTAAATTGTAGAGTTTAAATTAGTTTATATTTTTACTTGCAGAGGTTTGATTACGAGTTTTGTTTAGGACTTATAAAGATAGACAATCTCGGTTAAATGCATATTAAACTTTGAAAACTTAAAATATACAAGTACATACGTACGCGTAATATTTTGATAAAGACTTGAAGAAAAGTCGAAACGTCAAAATTTATCTTTCTTTTAAAAACTATCAAAAAAATCAAGAATATTCAGATGCATATATATATATATATATATATATATATATATATATATATAAATATATATTAATCTAACCATTTAAAGAAATTACTAGAGAAATAACACTGGCAACATATAATTATAAAACAATTTTTAATGGATATTAAATACAATAATATTGCGACAAAAAGAGTTTAATGTATTTTTAATGGATTGTGGCTTTTGTTTTTTTACTATTGAGATTTTAAACAGAATAGTTTTTAGATTATTATAATGAATTTTGGTAACCATGATTTTTTTATGTTAGTTTTTCAATAAAGGTGGAAAAGATATTATTTTTTAATACATCAAATTTGAGGTTTGAAACTGTAATTCCAACTGTTTCGGAGTAATATATATTTTTATTTCATAGTTTCAATTTCACATCTTACAGACTTTCTCATGAATAGATACTATAATCAAAACAATTTATTTCATTTGAGTTTCCATAATCCATAGTTTGTTATTTTTTAGTCGTGTTCATTCTTATTAATTTCTATTTTGGATAGTTTTGGCTGGTTTATGAAATTCATCTGGCTTCCATTCATTATTCTAAGTTGTTCTAAGATTACACTATAGATTGTAAACCCTCAATCAAATCGGTTACAGTTTGTGTTATTCCATAATAGTGACTCGACTTCTTAGACTGTATTGTATTTTCTATTGCCAGGTATTCATCTTGACATAGAAATAAATCTTTCCGAACATCTGTAATTTACCAACCATCAGGAGACGCATCCTATAGGCTTCATTTAGTATCCCACACTGATCACTATTATTTACTTAACATTCAATTGAATTCAAATGAATACATATTTATCAAGTTTTTATTTTTGATGATTAATGTAACCACCATCGCTATCAACAGCATTTTGTCATCTGGTGCGCAAATTTTCAATACCAGACTGATAAAAATCTTTTGGTTTTTGAGTGAAACTTCTGCAGATAGCATTTTGGATATCATAAAAAATTTTTGTCACTAACCGACTAACTTAAATGGAAATCGGAAGGTGCGCTATCGGAAGAGTAGAGTGGGTGAAACAGTATATTCAACTCATCATCCATTTGCACGGTTCAGCTTGCAGAGTAACGTATTTTCTATTGACAATCGAATACTTTTTGACTAAAGATTGGTTCACTCGAATCAATTTGTCACAATAAATCAAGAGTTTATTTTAGGTTTCAGCAGAAAATGATTAATTCGACATATACTCTACCAAACACACAGAAGCGCATTTTTGGGATGTAAACCCGGCTTAGCAGTACTTTGTGGTAATTCATTTGGGAAGAGCATGTCGAGCTTCTTTATTAGATTGATTTTAGGGAGTTTTTAAAAATTTTCTATTCCATTATATATACAAAACAATTTTAAAATTGATTTGTTGTTAGCACGAAATTCGAACACAGAAATATTCATAAAGATGAAAATAAAATAATTCCCAAGAGAGCACAAAAGAGGTAATGATTTGACAAAGAATGTAAGACAAAAATGGAAAAGAGGAAACATAATAAACAAAAAATGCAGCAAACTGGTGCCGAAAATGACATGCAGAGCAAAGCAGAGACAGGAAATGGAAGTCAGAATAAAATGCAATAAAGACAGATTTTTAAATAAGAACTTTTATTAAGAATTTAAAATAATATATAAACGAGGCAACAAAAAACAATTAAGAGTAAACAAGGTAACATAATGACAGATGAAGGCAAAACTTTGGAAAAGTAGAAGAAAAACTTCAAAGAAATGTTAGATACAGAAAATGATAAAGAAGAAATATATGAAATCGTAACTCTAACGCCGCAAAACAAAGTAAAAATACCAGCACCAACCAAGGAAGAAGTAGTAAAATAATAGGTACATAACCAAAAAAATGACAAATTTTTCGGAAAAAACGAAATTTATACTACCATAATGGTGCCAATATAAAAGAAGCGAAGGCAGTAAGAATTACCGAAAAAAATATTAAGAAACCCCCCTGGGAGAATACCAGTTAGGATTTTTAATTGGAAGATCAAAAACAGACCATATATACAATCTTAAGCAATAAACAGAGAATGGGGTACGAATACAACTTGCCGATATTTTCAGTTTTTATTGACTAGAGCTAAAACAGGGATATACTCTATCTACTACCCAGTTCAACATAATACTAAAATGGATAGTGTGAAGAAGTGGTATAAATACCATGGAAACATTAAAAACAACAAAGTTGCTAGCCTATGCAGATGATGTAATTAACAAGTGAAAAATAATTAGAAAAAACTTACATAGTTTCCATAGAAATGACAGAATTTGCGAACCTAAGATTACACGAGGAGAAATCCAAGTACATGAAAATTATGCATCCCAAAACACATGAAACAGAGAGAAATCTTAGGGTAATATTAAACACACAAAAAATGATTGAATTTGAACAAGTCAACTTTGGAACACTTACCAAAGACAATGGCAATGAGGAAGAAAACAAGGAAGCGAGGTTAACTCAAGGAAGCAAACAATCAGATAAACAAGATACTAATCTCGAAAAACATCTTAAAAAAAAATAAGCTACATCTATATCAGATAGACATGAGACCCTCAGTACAACATAAAAGCACAACGTGGATATTAAATAAACAGAAGAAAACAAATAAGAAATATGGTAGAGGAAATTTCCTAGGAGTATATCAGTAGGGAAAAAGGAGGGACACATATGGAGAAGGACAAAACTGGAAATGAATGAACTATAGCAAAATTTTAAGAACCAGAAGACTAGCAAGGCCAGCTTTTACTCACAGGGTTGGCATAATATACGAAATTTGAGGAACATCTTCAAGAACATGATATATATATATATATATATATATATATATATATATATATATATTTACATGATTTTGCCCTTATAACTTCTGGTCAAAGTAGCATTTTTTTCATATTTTGTATAAGTCTTTATTAATAATTCAGCTTCTATTTCATACAATAAATTATACGCTCATCCATGTTTTCAATATGCAACATTTTATGAACAAAATCAAAATCTGTAATTCTTAATTAACTTTATTTGAATTGGATTCTGGATTTTTACATGGTAAGAGTTGATCTTGGGAGCGAATTGTATTACATGAAGTTAAAATATCAACAACCTATTCACTTAAATTCTAGGAAATCACTGCTAGGGTATAAATAATGAGGTTTCCGAACTGCCAGCAGTTCGGAGTTCTCAAATTGTCCTTTTGGTGTATACTATGTTCCTTTATAGCCAGTCAAAAGTAAATACGTATCTTCTGCACCTATTTGAATCAGAAAGTTAAATATCAGCGTATAGGTAAAGCTGCATAGAAGACCTACACCTCGGGCATCAAGGTGCGCAGAGCTTTCATGTGAAGCTTTGCCATTGCACGAATCTTCTGCATTGAAGTAGGTTCAAAAGTTGCGAAATTTCGAGCAAAGTATAAATAAAAACTAATGTGACATATTCGCCATTAAACGCTCAGTCGTTAACACTTAATAATGAAAAATTTTTCATGACATATCCAAATGTGACAACGTACTAGTTATGACATTTTAAATATTTTGATTATATTAGGTTCTCTAGGGGTAGAGGAAGAAATTATAATATTATGTCTAGATTTTTAGGAGGATGTAAATTCGGCCATTATCTGACCTACGATCCCATAAAGGTCGTTTTCAATTCACTAGTAGATTTGACCAAAAAGTGTTTTTTTTATAAATCGGTACAATTTATACAGGGTTAAGTTAGGTCAGCTTACTTTAATTGATTTTAAACTTTACAAATTTTGTTATAGTTGTAAGAATTCGTTCATTTCTGAAAATATCTGGGCGAATTTATTAATCACTGCTTAACATTGGCTTAAACCCAAAACCAATGAAAAAAAATTTACAATCGACACCATGCTTAAGACAGAAAAAAGAAAATTCTTCTATAAGAAAAAGTTGCAGATTCTTGTGATATAGCTAATTGCGTCTATAACGCATTTGTAAATTATAATTAATGTAATGAATAATTTTTACTTACGTTACAATTACACTACAAATAGCGTATAAGATGATACCAAAAAAGAAATAAAGTGAAGGAAAGGTCTTCAATGTATTGTTATAAATTCCTTTTTTATAAATCGGTATTGAAATCGCAGGAGCTAACGCTTCAAACAATCCAAACAGTGATTGAGCTTTTCCTAAATCGTTTTCAGATACAATTTTAGTTTCCAATGACCTAATTCCAATTGGAGTTATTCCTGTCAATAACGATACGATTGCAGCTAAAAATGATAATAATTTTAGAATTCGTGTCAATCAATTTTTCATTTAAATTAAACCAAAGGAACAAATTGATAAATGGAACTGCAGGAAAGTATAATAGAGAAAGATAATGCATGACCAGAAACGAGAAAAGAAGATATGAAAATAGGTAAATACAGATGTTGAGGAACCACATAAATAGGAATATAAAAAAGAAATATAAATCTGAATTAATGAAGTGGATATATAATTGGAGTGAAAGAGTGGTGAATAGAGAGATGGAGATGACAAAAAACAAAAACAAGGAAATATAAAGAGAGAGGTAAATAGAAATTAAGATTCAAATGAAGAAACAGAAATTTATAAATAGAAAGAAAAAAATAAGGAGATGTAGACAGAGAAATACAAATAGAAAAGATATAAAAAAAAATTGACAATTTTATCCATAATCTTTCACACCTGAAGTATGTTTATGATTAACTTAGGATTGATTCCCCATTCATGGTAGCGCATTAAAAGTCTTTCATGTTATTTATGTCATTCCGTTGTTTAATATTTCATAACTTCAATGATTTTGAATATTTATTTCAATTATCAAAGAAAGTAGGTACTTAGTACCTTCTTCCTCTTAAATAATTATTATTTTCAATTCGATTATCGAAAATTATTTGACAGCTACCTTGCTTTCTCAAATGTTCAGTCAAATACGTGAAAATAGCATCAGAAAAAGAATGCTTCCGTATCGTACCTTCTGCATCCCTAATTTCTCTCTGTTCAACGACCGTTTTTTAAAATGTATGAAGAGCAATTGGAAAAATATAAATTTTCCATGTGGAATTGATAGAGTAAAATTATGAACT
This sequence comes from Diorhabda carinulata, assembly GCF_026250575.1. Classification (NCBI taxonomy): domain Eukaryota; kingdom Metazoa; phylum Arthropoda; class Insecta; order Coleoptera; family Chrysomelidae; genus Diorhabda; species Diorhabda carinulata. The sequence goes on along the minus strand of NC_079464.1, from coordinate 10,076,476 downwards.
TGATTTGGTTTCTTTTATCATTAACAAATAAGTCTCCTTTATTATCATTTTTCATGATAATTGTGATTTATTGATGCAGTTTTTACTTTTTCCATAGCTATGCATTTAAATTCAGGATTTGATAGCTTTATAGCTCTACTACCAAATTAGGTAATCACTGATTCTTTTTGACAGTTGGCGTGCATGCCATAAATTGTTTAGATATCTTGAGAACAAAGTTAGTCGTGTACACCAATCTGCTTATTATATCTTGGTTGTGGCTTTATTTTTTTAGTATAGAAATTCAAGACATAGCTTGTACGAAAATTTTTTAATAAACAAATCGAAACCATTATGGACGCTGCGTTATTTAAAAAGTAACTAAATTGCACTTCTGCTACTTTTTCTTGGTAAGATAATTGGTTCTTAAGTTACCATTCTGAAAATACCGTGTTTTTCTTCGATTATGCGCATGTCTAGGCACAAGGTACAAGGATGTTCCCAGAAGTACCTAGCCCAACAAAGCAAATACAAAAATTTTGAAAAAAATATATTTATTTTTCTAGCATCACACACTTTTATATTTATATAGCCATTAACTGCTGACATCACCTATTAATTGCTGGAAAATCTTTGACCAACGAGTCATTTCGTTAAGTCGGGGAACAGAAAATAATCCAAGAGTACTAAATCTGGCGAATTGGGTGCGTAAGGTAGCCACTCAAATTTTCATTCATTAATTTTGGCCATTGCAATAACGGATGTGTGAGCTGGTACATTGCTTTATTTCTGTGAAACATTGCCAAACATTCGATGGAAACATCTTCACGACGCTGTTTTTGTTGCATTGTAAGCAAATGCCGCACCCATCTCGTGCACAGCTTTCTCAGGTCCAAATTTTCAGTTAAAATGTGATGTACCGCACTTTTAGGAATGCCTACTATGTCTGCTAGCTCGTGCACTTTCAGTCGACGATCATCCAGTACCACTATGTGAATTTTCTTGAATATATCTGGAGTCGTCACCTCATTTGGTCGACCACTGTGATGCTGGTCTTCGCAGGACTTACGAGCCCGTTTAAACTCTGCTACCCAATATTTTACTGGTGATAACGAAAATGCAGTCTCATCCAGAGTAGAATCTAGTTCAGCTTTTATATTGGTTGTGCTAAAGCCTCTCAAATAAAAGTATTGCATCACATAACGATGACCAATTTTTTCCATGTATACAAATTCATTGAAAACGTTCAATATTGACAGCTGCCAAACAGATACTAATCAACGTAACGTCTTCTCGTTCTTGAAACAGCATATGTTTAAATTGTGTACTTTCTAAAGCAATGATATTTTCCAAGTAACTACCGCCTAGGTAGGATAGGTATTTCTGGGAGCATCCTCGTATAACATTTCATCTCCAGAAGCAGGGTCAATTAAAAAAAAGTATATTATTGGTATTGAAGCTCAGTACCATATGTATTAAAATTGATATGAATCAACTTTGCATATTGCAGCTGCTATTATTAGTGCTAGAGAAGTGCAGTAAATTGCAAAATTCATGTTACGGCTTGGCCAATCATTTAAAAATATAAACCCGACATCGTTTTCATCGCCTTTTTTTCTTCAATGAAGTAGAGAGTATTTAAGATGGATAAATGTTTCGACTCAAGAAATGGTGGATACGATTTGGGTAGTGGGTGGATGTAAAGAAAATTATTTACTTCCTCCCAGCATTTGAAAACCTAAATAATCTTTTCAATCGGACCGGTGAAGTTAAATATGAAAAAAGACGTAGCAAAAATGCCTTAAATAAGGAAAATAGTATGAAAGTAGTGTTAAGTACTTGCAAATATGAGAAAATTAAAGAACAGCAGACATTGGTTTTGGCACCGTTTAATCTCCATATATCTCTCCATCAAGCATTACTTGATCGTGATTTTCAAAGAAGAGTAACAATTTGTGAATGGTCCTAATTTAAAATCAAGCGCCAAAGCAATTTTTTTGTTGCTTTTGCAGATGAGCTAACTTTTTATAAAACTTGGATGTTTAAATCGACATAATTTTCATTATTTTGCTACTTTTAATCTTTGAGGGGGAATTGTAGGTCATCATCATGGCTATACTACTTTGATAAAAGAGTGATTAGATTTTTTTCAGCGTCAAATGTAAGTTTAATACGAAGAAGTTCCACTTAATATTCTGCGACAAATGTGTTATTTACATGATGGTATGCTTATTTATAATATTACGTTTACCACGGGGATCATTTCTATACCGTATTCAAATGAGAAGACCAAATTAATTGGCAAGGTGGGAACTTCATAAAGTTTAGTAAACATATTAACATGAATTTGCTGAAAAATGTTAGTCAATCATTTGAACATAGCATTTCATTATTGCTAACGGTGAACACATTGAATATTTAGTTTGATGTTAAACTTAGGATTACACTTTTGGTGACTTTGTTTGTTGAGAATAAATTCATTGTTGGGAAACGCTGAGGAAATAGATTAATATTAAATATAATTCACAATGAATATTACGAAATAAGTCCGCTTCAATGAACTTTGAGTATTGGGAAACAAAAATGTAAGTTTCAAAACTAAAAAATCTATTAATGGTATAAAATACACGGCTCTTCGTTCGAAAATGAAAGCTCGAGCTTCTGACCACCCTGTTTACAAGAGATAAAACTTGACTATATCAAAAAATATAAGTGATCCGACTTTGGTGCAATATACAGGGGTTCTCATAAAAAATCATATGTTTGATTTGTAACTGAATTATACCTCTATGCGTAATGCGCGATATTTCAAACTATGAATCTCTTGGAATGACCCATATATTAAAATTTGTCGTAAGATTGGTACACCTTGTATGTTATGTTTGAAATAAAATTATAGGAGATGGAAGAATGGAACAAAATGTTAGAATATCAAATAAAACATGTAATTTCGTAGGAAAAGAATGAGACGCAGAATTTATAACCTTTTGCGAATCAATGTATTTCTATGTTTTGTATTAAATGAATTATAATAATATAAAAATTAATGTTACCTGCATATAATAAAGCGATGGTATTAGCAAATCCGAATATGAAATTACTAAAAATTTTATCCAAAAACGTAATAAGTAGAATCATTGTATCAGTTAGATGCATTACTTTGGTGAAAAAAGGTACTCCTATCGCAATTCCTAAAATATTTCACTTATACTTAATAATAGTTTCGCCTGAAATTATTAAAAATATATGAAGAACGATTTTTAAGTTATAAATACATGTTTACCAATATATTATCTAATTAAATCCACAACTTATTCCAATAAATCATTTTTATCATTAAACTGATTAATTAATACACAAATGATGGATAAAAGACGATCAAATATATTTGTAAATCACTACAAAATCGTTCTCATGATTATATGTCTATAGTATTTGCCAAATCGATGGTAACCAAGATAAAAAATAAGTTTTACTTTATTAAAATTCGACTATTTATTTAAGTATTTACATTCACAAACCGACAAGCCGAAAGTTTAAAACAAACTTACATGAAATTGATAGTCGCGTTCTTTTTGCATAAGATTTCAGATAATTTAAATCATTTAAGTATAGCTCTATGAAACAATTCTCCGACGCTGAGATTTGTCCATTCTCTTAAGTTACGGAGCCAGTCTTCTTCCTGTCGATGCCTTTCTTTTCCTCTACTTTGCCCTTGATTATTTTCTGTAGCAGTAGGTATTTGTTGTTGCATAAGATGTGTCCTAAGTAAGATTTTGTCAGTCTAGGGTATCTTCAGGATGCGTCTATAGAGCCACATCTAAAATGCCTTAAGTTTTTTGATCATTTGAGCTTTCTAGGTCCAAGTTTCCAACCCGTACAGCAGTACTGACCACACATAACATTCCATGAATCCTATTCTGACGTGAAGGTTTAGATTTCTGTTTGCAAACTTTGTGGAGTACTCGATAAATGCCTTTCGGGCCATTTCAATTCTGGTCTTGATTTCTTCGTCTGCATCCATTTGAGCGCTTATGACCCAACCAAGATACTTATATTTTTGCACCCATTCTATTTGTTCTCAATTCATTATTTTATTTGATTCTACTCAAATCAGATGGAAGCACCAACTTTTATTTCACGGAAATAATTCAATTTAGTTATTTGATAATTGATTGAAAAGTTTGAGGATATATTACTAATTTTTTTATTAGTACCTACTTATTTTCATTTTACTTTGATATTGACAAATGCATTCTTGTTCAGAATACAATTAATTGAATAAATATCTCAGTTTGTCATTCCATTTTACATTTTACCCACCATATCAAAATGAGAACAGGTGAGCTGATATTATCAGCTCAATACGGAATAAATCAGATCGTTTACAAAAAGAAAGCTATGGATATTATACAAATATGGGAATGACTTTTATTCATTACTTTCAGGTTCTATGTTACTACTGGTCTCATTCAAATTAAGAATATTTTTGTGGCCAATTACTTGAAAATTTCACGATCTTTAGAATTTTTATATCAAGATTAATTCTTATTAAATAATCTAGCACTTCAATTTATTGAACATATTTTCTACTATAGCGTTTGCTGCAATATATTCATAAATCGATATTCATGGGCCATGAATTAACCAAACAGAGCCTAGTCGATTTCTTGACTTTCTTTTGGCTTATGGCTTTGGAAATAGCCTTTCCGCAGTTTCAGACGTTCTTAGCGTATTCTTAAATTTCACATTATGAGTACATTGTGTCCCATTTTGATTGAGACTGCACTGTATCTAAGCTATTATTAAAGATATAGACATGCGGTTTTCGTGACCTGTATTACTTTTATGTAAAACTTTTGTTTCTGAGATACATAACGAAAGCAAAAATGTTCACTTTTGGGGATGTTATTATATCTCAGGTCCTGTATAAGAAAAAAAAATTAAAACGTCTTATAATAGGTAATTTCACTTAAAAGTCAGTGGCGTTTATAAACATTTTTTTAGAATACCTTTCCCAAAATTGAACACAAAGTTGATATTTTTTAAATGGAACACCCTGTGCGTTTTAAATGGAACACAGTCTAAATTATATTTTATATCTTTTATTGTACAGTGTTTTGTGATTAGTTTTATTGTTAGTGTTCATTTGGTTGATCTTTGGTCATAGAAAAGGAAAATGGTTTTTTTAGACCTAACTGAAAATGATGCGTCCAGTAATTAACTCGACCAATAACTTCATTTTTGTAACCTATTCAGGTTTTTAAAAAAACTGTGATATTAGGAGTATTGATATTAGAAATATTTAAACAAAATTAACTCAATACAAGATGTATGTACTAACATATAGCTAAGGCAGCAAAAATGGAAAAATACCTCAGTGGCAGCGACTTGAAATTTTAAAAAAACTTTATTGTCCAATAACTGGTATTTTTACTTTAAATTAATTTATTTCAAAAACCAGAAGTCCCAAATTTAGTTGGAAATCGATAATCGAAACAACATAAATTATTTTTGTTTCCGTATTTTTGAAGTGCGAAAATGGACTTTACCGATTGATTGCCTTAAAATGGTTCCCATAGATTTGAAAAATAGTATACGCTTCTTTCGTTATCATTCAAGTAATTACATAAAACTTAGAAGTGTCAGTATATATTGGTAAGAGAAGCCATCGAAAGAAATTCTAGTATTCTAATGTAGATATTCATATTAATGGAGAAATATGAATGATCATTTGATTTTTGAGATATACATTATTTTTATAACTTCCTATGAAAAACAAAAGAGGTTGTCCGTTTGAAATATTAAATGTAACCGCTAGATACCATCCTCAAAATTAGATTAATAAATACAATATCGTTTTCGTTTTATAGAGTTCTAAATCTAGTTTTCAAAAATTTATACGAAGAAAAGAAATTAACAGATTTCATTTCATTTGAGAAATTCTCAAAAAAAACATAATTAAATTGCTGTAGTTTTTTACCAAAAACAAAGTAAATAATCTATATTAGTTCTATAGTGACGAAATGATATTAAATTGCCAAAAATTTATTGAATAGAATAATTTTATGCCGTAGCTCGGTATGAAATAATTAGCTCTGTAGGTTTACAAAGTTCAAAGCTTGGTATGTGTACTTTCCCTATTTCTATCTCTCATTGACTTGGCTTTTCCAGTTTTTAATTGTTAACTCATTTAAATCCTCCATTACCAAGTCGCTCCATTTTACTTTGAGTCTACATCTTTTTTTTTTCTTCTCTCCAATCCTACTATTTATTATTTTCTTAAATATTCTTTCATTAGACATTCTATGTATGTATACTTTTGCTGTACTTGCAGTACTTGGGTCTGTTTTGTATTTATTTTTTAATTAGTCTCTCAGTTTATTTCTAGCTTCTTCTTTATCTTCTAGTATAACTACTTCTCGTTTCTGCATGCAATTGCAATGTTACTGATTTTTAAAATATAATTATCCTGACTGGTTTATATCAGCTCTTTTGACAATATATTCTAGAGCATAATTTAGCAGAGATGAAAAGAAAGGGTCACATTTTTTCGAGGTGGATTAATCCCTATTCTTCTTTTATTCTACTTTATCGCTAATTATTCTACATGCACTCCTGTCCTTAGTATTTTTTCCATTGCTTAGTTTCCATTATACTTAGGTGCTTCTCTACTTATTTTAATCATTTTATCAGAGTCTTCCGTTTCTTCTACCTACTTTGTCTTCACCTGCAATCTACACATTCCCTAGCCATTCTGTTCTTGCTATTTTTATTCTATTAACTTAATCTTTCCCATCGAGTTCCTCCTTTATTTCATAATTTATACGTTTTCTGCATTCATCTTCATCAATTTTAATCGGACCTAGCACTATTATTTTTATCTATTTCTTTTTTATTTCATCATCCTTACCTATGCTGTTAATCATTATTCCTCTTAATTCCTCAAATTGATGTTCTCCTATTTCTATTGCTCCCTTTTTGAATTGCTTGTCTCACCTTAATTTTTTTCTCTATTTTATTTATTTTTGCCTAATTTTTATCTCTCTCAGTGACTTTGATATACTTTCCATTATGTTTCTTCTTTTTATAATTAGGACCTCTCACCCTTACCACATACCCTAGAGACAGATTATATAATGTTGCATAGGATAGATAACTTGCCTCACTCTATTATTGGTTGTGAATTCTTCAGTTTCTCCTTTCCTGGTCACTACAATTACTTTTGATTCATTCATCGTCATCCCATTTAACCTTTTCAATTAATTGCAGATTTATCTTGTTTAAAGTTTTGCGTTACTAAATAATCTTCTCTGTGTATTATTTTAAAAGCTACATTTACAAGAGAAATTCTCTGTAGTTTTGGTACTATTTTAGATCTCCTTGTTAGTGTACTGTAATGGTATGTCCAATTTCCTCTTCTTCTAGCATCCTTTCCTCTCCTCATATTCTTGTTATCAATTTATATAGTCGGTTATGCAATTCGTTCCTCTCATTCATTGATACAGTCTAATTTTTTCGTTAAAAATTGTTGAAATGCTCCTCCCATATTTCTTTGAACTGGCATTCCTCTTCTACCAATTCCCCATTTCATTTCAATTTCTCTTCTTTTACCTTCATATCTCTTGTTTTTGAAAACAGCTTTAATTGATATGACGTTAAAGTACTTGAAATTCCCTACAAAATGCTTTTTCAAAAATGTTTCTATGTTCAAAAATTGAGCGAATTATAGTCGAAAAACCAAGTGTTTTTTTTCCAAAACTTTGGAGCACGAATTTTGGAGCATTGGAAAAAGAGAAACGTGGAGCGTACAATCGAGCAACAGCATATACGAACGAAAAGAGGAAGAAGATATTAGTGATGATAAAATAAAAAAGCCGTGAGCAGCAGAGCTCCATCATGAAAGTCGAATTTTTCGTCGAATGAAGAATTTAACTAATACACAAAGAAATCTTTCCATAAAATGAATTTCTTGAAAATGATATCAATTCTCAATCTTATTTATTTATATGGAAAATTTGCTATTACTCAATAACTTTTCATTTCACAAGTTAACTTTCTCTCTCGAATGAAAATTCATTTCAATAGACGCGGTGGTCTCGAACCCTCTTGTTCAATTCCAATTGACAACAAAGAAAAAATTGTCATAATGATAAGAAATTTCGAAAATGGGAAGTAAAAAAAATCACCCTAGCAACGATCATACTCGTATTATTCGTTAAATAGGAGGCGGTCCAGTTCAACAATTACAACGATCAAAATGATTTCGGACGTTTTGTGCTAGAAGAACTGAAGAAGAAAACTTTGAACTTGAGAAAGACAATTCTTCAACATCACACCTACTTGCATGCGAAGTTCGAACCCTCTAGTTAAACTTTTTCTGGCCAAAAAAAAAAAAGAAAATATAACAAAAATGGCCACAAAATTGAGAGGGGTGGAGATGGAAAGTTTCAACCTTAGACAAGAAATCATCTCGCAACTAATTGAACCTACATGTGAAATTTCATTTTTCAGTCGCTTTTCGTTTGACCTGCAGAGGTGAGCAAAGGTTAAAAACCACTTTTTTGCACTGCGACCCCTCGAAATATTCATTTGTTTTCAACCAAACTCTAATAACATCAATCCGCCGCCAAAAAAGCCATGTATGCTAATTTTGAACCAAATCGGACCTATAGCAATTGCTGGAGAGACGAAAATAAGAATTGTAGCTTAAACAAATATATAGATATATATATATATAAACTACAGACATTCGAAAAACCATCATAATTGTGTTCAGGAGGTCTCAAAACATGGGAAAAATGATGTGCCTCCCATTTTTCTTCTAGTCATGCCTACCGTAATTGTCTAATTTTTCCTTGAAAAATTCGACTAATAATTATTCATTGGTTTTTTATATTATTTTCTATTAAAAAAAATTTGTTGATTCTAAAAATATTCTTATTTTTTTTTTAATATTTTAACTGAAAATTTGAAATTTTTGGTCATCGAAGGTAGGTTTCATAAGGGTTGAATTATTTAAAAAGTAACACTTCTTAAAAATACTGACGAAATATTCTCAATTCAATATGAATACACTTTTGAATAAGTTTTGTTTATAAAAAAATCGTTCAGATTATTTTTCAACTCTTCATATGATTAGGAGATGATTCGGAAGGGTTGCATGAATGTGATTGATCTTAAACGTGTTATGTTTTCAGATTTACGAATAATACATTTAAACTCTATTTTACCCGAAACATGCATAAAATCTGAGATTTTTTGCAATAAGGAGTAGTTTACACCCCCCAAAATACAAAAAGCCCGGTTCGGCACATAAAAGATTTCGTAGAAGAGGGAAATGTAATTTGAATTCAACTTTCCATGAAAATCGAGGTTATAATAATATAAACCTTAATCTTACTACCCTCAGAGAATGGTGTTTGGAGGGGTTGCATGAGTTTGATCAATCATAACCTTATTTGAGAATAATAACAGATCTACGAATAATTCATTTAAACTATATTTTTGATCAAATACATGCTAAAATCGAACATTTTGAAATTTTTCACGATAAGGGGTAGTTTTCACCCCTAAAAATAAAAAGCTCCTTACGGCAGAGGGTAGATTTTGAATAAGGGATTAAGTTGAGCTTGAATCCAAATTTTTATGAAAATCGATGTTGATTAACAAAATTCCACAGTAATTGTATAGGTAGTGAAAAAGTTTTATGTTGCCACTAAGCGTGACCTCCAATTAATACTAATTAAAATTGAAAAAAAAACATATACATACACAAACACAGTTCATTGGACGATTAAACTGAAATGGACCGGAGCAAAAAGTAAATAAAGCAGATTACTTTGATAAATAAATTATACAAGATGAGAAATTCGAATGCTAATATTTTTTTTTTTTTTTAGTTTAAGCTGGATGTTGAGTATATCGTATGATTGATGTTACTTTTTTTGTTTTCATCAATTTTTTTCACAATATATCACTAAATGTTTTCAATAAGGACACGATTTCTGTCACTGAGATACATACGTATATTCACATAAAATTGGGTGCATGTTGCAAATAGAGAAAAATCTAAAAAAAGTCGTACTAAAATCCGAAAGTATTGAAAGTGAAACTTCAAGAACCATATGCATATGAAACATTCCTACTTTTCAAAGCACAAAGTGTTGAGAACTGTAAAATTATTTATGACTATAATTTATTCCATTTAAAAACGATATTTATTATACAATGTTTTTAAATTTTTATTATTACCACACATTATTCTTTATTCAACTCACACTGTTTGTTTGTATTAACAAATCTACGAATTAATTGATAAATTAGTGGTAATTAATTATGTTATATTTAATATTGAGAAATTTGTTCATGATTTCACCAATAGATAGCGCTAGTAACACTCATAATTTCTATATACGGGGTGGCCCATTAGTGTGTGGAAGTGCAATAACTTACTTAAGATTAAATATACAAAAAAAATTTTCAAATAATAGTTGTTATATTTGCACAGATAAACATTTCTAAAATATTTTGAGATATACAGGGTGTTCAGCCTAATCGTGAAAACATGACGTAAAGTTTCTTTAAATAAAACACCCTGTATATTTGTTCACCATCGAATGTAGAATAAAATTCTGCATCTAGCAGAATTTTTTCCATAAATTGTGACCTTGCCAAGTTGGAGCAAAAAATATGAAGATTTGACGAAAATTGGTGCACTATATTATAATCTGGCCGGTCGGTAGTGAGAGCAATAAAAACGCGTGATCGGCTCGTGGTACCTTTTATAACGATTCGTATTGGCTGAAGCAATGTCTGAGAAAGTCAAGCTCACACAGCTGCACGTTACATTAATTTATTATTATTATATTCTAAAAATTTTATATTAATAATTATTTTAAGCTTTCGTTTTATTATGTTATTTATTTATTTTGATAAAAATTAAAAATTAAACTACATTTCTAACATGCGCTTTTACACTAAGAATTATGTGACTGTATAATAGCGCGTGTTAAACATATACTTTAATTTTTATTATTCTTTAATATGTGGTATTATAGTTATGTTATACATTAACTATCCTCTATTTTAAAATAAATTTTATTGTTAAAAGTGGCTGTGATATTCATGAAATTAAATTTAAACTGTCTATTTACGTTATTCAATCTGAAGAACAAACATTTCTAAACGCGTCATTGCTTTAATACTTTTAGAATATTGACAAAATGCATCTGAGGATACAAAGCATAATAAATATTTATTATTTATAAAAACTGGAGTGATTTACCTCATTGCAACCAAGTTATTGAACGAAATATTAATTTTGAAAACAATATGGTGCGGGCAGAACTATTAGCATTGGTTAAAGAGAATCGGCCATTAGTCCAAAGATATGTCGTTGATGAGAAGGCCAAAGAGAAAAATAAAATTGTTTTACGATTGCCACCTTACCATTGTGAATTCAACCCAATTGAACTCATATGGGCACAAATCAAGGGTGAGATGGCAAGGAAAAACACAACATTTAAAATTAGTGATGTCCAAACTTTATTTACTAAAGCTTTAAATAATGTTTCCCAAACCAATTGGAGTAAGGCAATCCAACATGTCCACTTTTTTCGAAATAAAATGTGGGACATTGATAATTTAATGGAAAAACAAGTGGAATCTCTAATAATAAATTTAAGAGCTGATTCGTCCTCGTCGGAATCAGATTCGGATTTAGATTAAAATAAAAATTCATCCGCTGTTATATCCCTCTCAACCACCTTTTTTGAAAACAAAGAATTTATTCAGGAAAGGACCTTGTGTTGTTTATAAAGATTATTATTATTTATATCGTTTTGTATGAATTTACTTTATAACCTTTGATACGTATTTGAATAAAACATATAGCACGACATTTCTTTCTTAGATATTACTTTACAGTATTAGGTACCCTTACATTTTTATTTAATATACCATAAATTTGAAAAACCGTCTAGCTATTTAAGGTTAGGGAAAACAAAATTACGATTAAAATAATAATTATATATATTTATAGATACTTTTAAAAAAATCAAGGCAACGTGTGAAATATGTAGTAGTTAACTAAGTGAACGAAAATTTTAATGTATGAATGCTATGCAATTGATAAATAAAAGTATTATTTATATGAAATGATATTAAAATAAAGTATTTAGAATTCAAATAAAAATGTTAGTTTGAAAAAAGCATTTAAAATTCAATGCAAATTTGCCACTAAATACCTTTTAGTGTTGGGTATGATGTGATTCAAGCTTACAATTTCTCTCTCACGCACTATGCACGTAATTACTCTCTGTAATGAGCGGCCAGATTATAGTGAGAAGTAACTAAATTTGTTTGGTAAGTACCTACGAAGTTAGAGGATGTCTAAAATGTCTGAGCAGAGTAGAAGTTTCGTTTAGGGTTCGGGGTATTTTTTTGAAAAGCATTAATTCAATTTTAAATAGAACATCCAATATATTATTTTACCATCTTATAAAACTATTTTATCCCTTCAAACTATTTCTTATACTGATGTATACTCTAAAATTGACAGTTTTTAAGAAAATTGCATTTTTAGTTCATGATTTAAAAATATTCACCTTTTAACAAGTAAACACTGAATGTGACGTTTAAAATACTTGTAGTTTTTGTGACAAAATCAGACTAGTAATTTTATACCTTTAAAAACTGTAATAAACTAAAAAGACTATCAAATACAAAAAAAATCAAAATATCAAAAAACAAATAAATAAAAATAACAAATAAGAAAGAACTAAAAATAACTATTTTATTAAATGTTCAAAATGACCACCATTTACTTCCATGCAATAATATATGCGATCCTTAAAAGCTCTACTAGCACGATGTAACATATTGACATCAGCAGTTCGAAAAACTTTAATTCTATTCTTCATGTTTTCCTTAGTAGGTGTTTTATACACTTGTTCTTTGACGTAACCTCACCAAAAAAAAAAAATACATTTTTGTAAGGTCCGGTGGACGAAGTGGCCATTTATGGGGTCCTCCTCTACCTATCCATCGTCCGGGAAATTCATTATTTATATGTATTGTTCCGTTGGGTATGGTAAACTAGTGCACCGTCATGTAGGTACCACATTCGCCGCCTGTTATGAGCAGGTAATTGCTGAAGTAGTTGGGGTAATTTGTTTTAAAAGAAATTTAAATAAACTTGCCCATTAACAGTTCCGTCAAAGAAATATGGGCCTATGACATGATTCCCAATTATTTCACCCCATACATTATTTACATTAATTACCACCTTGTTTGACTGATAGTCCGTATACAATGCGGTTAATCTGTAGCATAATAATGGAAATTGTGTCTATTAACAAACCCATTTTTATGAAATTTTACTTCATTGGCAAATAATACAAAATTGAAAAAACATCTGTTTCGCTGAATTTGTTCTTGAGCCCTCTCACAGAAGGTTAACCGCTTTTCATAATCATCATCCAATAGTTCCTGCATTCGCTGTATACGGTAAGGATGCATTGTGGTCTGAGATAGAATTTTCTGGACGACAGTACGACTTATGTCGGTTTGTTTTGATATTTGCCGTGTCAAGATATGAGGATCTTCCGCAACTTTTAATATTACGGTCATATCGATGTTCTATGACATTGCATTCTTCAACCTTTCGCTTTTTTCGTAAGTTCTGGTAAATCGTTGAAGCAAATTTTCCAATGTCTCTTTTCTTGGCTGTCTTCTATCTGGAAATTTCTGTTGACTATTTCCTTCGAAAAATTTAAGCCAACCAAAAAGCTGTAATATTTTATGTTTACCTAGCAACGATCAAATTTCAGCGATAATACTGCACTAGTGCAAATTATCGATAATTTGCACTAGTGCCAAATTTTCGTCTAGAATTAATAAGCATCATTTGGTTTTAATTTTATATTTTAAGAAAAGGAACAATTATTGTTTATTTTAAATTAAATTTTTCTCAGGAAATAGTCTGCCAAAATGCCCTCTCGTGCATGTCAAATTGTCTCATAATTTCCTCTTGTGCGCATTCGCGCACTCGAGAAAATTAAATTATCGACAATTTGACATGCACTCGGGACATTAATATTGATAAATCCTTTGTGCAAGTAAACAGTTCTTATCACTGGCACCCAGTACAAAAATCATATTTGTCAATCAGAAAACTCATGATCTTTAATTGCTTCCTCGTTCTTTGTAATACGTCTAGATAATAACTAATCACTCTGACTTGAACTGTGAAAATATTCACAGATTAATTGATAAAACTATGGATAAAACTATTCATTTGTTGGTAAAGTGATGTTTTCTTAATTTAGTTCTGTAGATACCCTATTTATTTTATTACGGTTTTTGAAGGTATAAAATTACTGGTTTGATTTTGTCACAAAAACTACAAGTATTTTAAACGTCACATTCAGTGTTTACTTGTTAAAAGGTGAATATTTTTAAATCATAAACTAAAAATGCAATTTTCTTAAAAACAGTCAATTTTAGAGTGTACATTATAAGACATAATTTGAAGGGATAAAATAATAGTTTTATAAGATGGTAAAATAATATACTGGATGTTGTATTTAAAAAAATGAAGTTTTTGCTAATTAAGATCTCCTGAAATAATGCTTATCTAAAAAATACCCCGAACCCCAAATGAAATTTCTACTCTATTCAGACATTTTAGCCATCCTCTACCTTCGTACTTACCAAACAAGTTTAGTTACTTCTCATTAATAACGTTTCCTAGGCAGCATTTATAGTGCTGCCTAGCTGATATGGACTGTTACAAAATACACTAAATTTCAGGATATTGCATTTCATATGTATTGGGCTTATTGAGGACTATTGAGGACACCACAATTATCTCAAGGTGGTGTAGAATGAGTTGTTTTGGCCAAAATACTTTCCAAGTAACCTCTATTATTTTAAACTAAATGACTGTTTTATTATAATGAACCGGAGATAAATTTCAAATTTCAGTTGATAAAAAAAGAAATTTAAATAAATAAATGAAATAAACTACCTGATAAAAATATATAAACCACAAAAAACATACATTACAATAATTTGTACTAATTATATATCGTCTTGTCTTACCAATATAAATCATTAACTTCTACGAAACATCTACTTATAGCCGACTTTATTTTGTGATAAAATATGAATTGAATTGTTTTACCTGCTAAATGTACCAAAACGTTGATTAACATAAAGTAGTTATACTCTACTATATCCCAGCCAAATACATTTTGGGTATAGTAGTAAAAAATTCCACCCTCACCATCCACAACAGAAGTATATAAAAACACTATCACTAACACAAATGCTATGTACAATCTATTATTTCCAGGACTTTTCTTTATAACCAAACACACAGTATCTATAGCATGTTTAGGATCGAATATATCACGCAATAAACCTCTTTCCGAATCTAAAACAGGACTTTTAGGTTCTTTTATCCAGTATATACCATAGATAATTCCAAATATATACAATGCTCCGGCTGTTAAAAACACCCCGTAGTAACCAGTTAACTCGAACATATGAGCACTGAATAAATGTGTCAAAGGTACTATAATATTCAGTACTATTTGTACTATACCTATTCGTAAAGTCCTCATTTCAAGAGTACTTACGTCAGCTATATAAGCAAATACTGCCATTGTTATCATAGGTAGTCCGCCAAAAAACGATGGTATGACTAATTGAAATACTCCAAATACCTCTAACGGCCAAGATGTCATAAAAATAACACTAGCAATACAACCTGCTACGGCGAATAATTCACCGAATAAGGGGATTATCAAAAAGGGCTTTCTCAGTTTGTGTCTATCACTAAAGGAACCTAAGAATAGCACCAGTATCAAAGGCATGATGCTTTGCATAGGTTGTTGCCACGATTGCATATTACTAATTAAAATTTGTATATCATCGATTTGATCCGTGTAGTTTTCATATTGTCCGTATAAAATGGCATCACAGACAGTGTTATTCATTTGAAGATTGGATCTACAGGATTTTTCAGATTCTAATTTATAAATTGTCGGTGTGCACAAAATGGAAGCCATCGTATATGCCCCTATAAGAGGCTCCACCGTTATAACTTCTCTGATGTAAGTAAATTTCTCTTTTAAATTTAACTGACCGAAACTTTTTTCATCTTTGCCACTTATATCCGGTACGGAATCCGTTACTAAATCTACAGTCGATGCCATCTTATAAAAAATAAAATATGAGATACACTAACTTCTTCGGAGTCAACGTAACATGAATGTATTATTATTCATGCATGGATGAATACTGAAAACTGGTTAAGATCGCGAGATCGAGAAATCTAAAAATTCAGTTGGAGAGGATTCAATAATGAATCTAAACACAAAAAAAATTACTCATAATTATAACAAATGATTGGGCTTTTAAGTGTAGGCGCTTTGGAATGTTTAATATCAACAAATCGGCCTTGAAGATTCTTAATCTCATAAAATTTTTTGTACGAGGTTTAATTAAATGAAGTTCATACATGAGAACATGGTGTCCAAAATGAACAATAAATTCAAACCTATTTTAAGAAAATTTACTTGCTGTCCGTAAGAAAAGTGGTTTTCTATTACTTTTCTCACATTTTATTGGAAAAGTCATATTAATATTTTTGTCCATTATTCTCAACTTACCTCAATAAAATAATATTGAGTGAAATAGATAGCAACTAACAGTATTTTAAAAGTGGAAATGAGGTTACGTTGAGAAAGAGAAACGTTTGGAACCTACATTAATACCACACGAGTCTTGAAATGAAAATTCAAAAATTAGGCTTCTCAAAAATCAAATTCATGTAGCCTCAAATATCTACTGTTCTCTTTTGACATAAAATTCGAATATACAGCGTATAGAGTGTTCCTATAATTCAATGGATGAACATGTTTTCTTTGCAAAAACACAGGAAAACTAGGACATGTTCATACTAAAACACACTTACACTACCTAACGCGCGTTTCGATAACTAAGTCATTATCTTCAGAGAAAAACGGGCTATTTTGCCAAAATGTGTCTAGATGAATTACTAAATTCACTCAACCCCCATCAAAATACTAAAGTAACAAATGATCTAATCTAATAGAAAGTTCTATAGATCTTAGTTGTATTAACGCGATGTACAGCAGCCTTCCATCCTTCAAACAATAGATACAAAATCCTACAATAAGAATATCAAAAAATGTCCATCTACAACCAAAAAAAATCAAATTTCGAAGTACTGGAATCGGTATAAAAATATGCGGTTAAGAATCGCTACAATAACTCATGATATTTGGAGAGCTCACCAATTTCCTTATAACGTATTCAGAACTCCTGACCCCTTAAGTATAGCTCAACAAAACATGGATATTATACCTGAACTACTCACCTTGCTCCACAATATTTATTCATTTGTAAAAAACATGAAATGAAATCCTGATGTATAACAATTCAAACCAAAAAACGAAATTTAGTTTCGTTATCTACTAATGAAAAAGTTGAAGAGAGTTACAATAAGTCATCTTCTTAACCTAAACATTAACGCTTTTCTTCTTAAATGAAATGTAAACGTGCTAAGAGCTCTGATAATTTGTATACAAGAAACCAACTTCAAAGAAAACAAGTAATATTCACTAAGAGGCTACGAATGTTTTTAGATAAATAGAGAGCTCAACTGAGCTAGTGGAGAAGTGGCTAACTAATATCATCAACATTCATATCCCATCCAACAAGAAATCGTGAAGGGCACAAAAAATGATGGTAGATTACAATTCATACAATACAATCAAGGGATCAAAAACAACAGATAAAAAGAAAAAGAAAATAGAAAAGTTCACTAATACAAACATATAAGTCCAAAAAATGAAACGTCAAATATGTGAAACTTAGGAGGTCATCAATGTTTTTTTTTAATAAGAAGCCAGGTGAATGCAAAATTGCGAGTTAATAATTTGGTAATAAATTTAAACACCTATTAATTATAACAGCGATATCAAGTCGGTAGTCATGGATATCTGGTATTGTTGGTAAATATCGATTGTCAAGTAGACGTCAGTAGACGTACTAATCATATGATTTTTGTAGTAGTTTTTGCTGCTTTCAAAATGAATCCCGAACACGATGAAAATATACCTGCGGATATATTGGAAAGTGCCGAAACAGTACATATAAATCTTTTGCCACCCAAATCTCGCCAAGTTTATGAACTTGCATATCAGCGATTCATGGATTGGTGTAAAGAAAAAAATGTGCAAAACTATGCGGAGAGTGTTCTTATAGTGTATTTCTCAAATTTAACGAAGACCGTCAAGCCATCCACTCTTTGGTCACAGTATTCAGTGTTGCGATCCACACTGGATATCAAAAATGGTGTGGATATTAGTAAATATTCAAAATTACGAGCATTGTTAAAAAGGTAAAGTGATGGATAAATACCTAAAAAGTCTAGAATTTTTACAAAGGAGAAAGTGGATCGGTTCCTGGATATGGCACCTGATAATTTATGTTTGATGATGAAGGTTGTTCTAGTATTAGGAATTGGAGGAGATAGGCGATAATTATATGCGTTTATTTCGAAAATATGTTGCACTACGGCCATCAAATATACAGGAACGTTGTTTATTTTTGAAGTATGTTAATGGGAAGTGTCAAAGAATGGTTGTTGGTATTCACAAAATTAGTGTCGTGCCGTACCGCAAGAAATTTTTGAAGTTAGAAAATTGGAAGGATATTCGCTAAGAAGAACATCTGCTACACTTCTTATTGATGGGGGCGGTGACCTCACTTGTCTTAAAACACATGGAGATGGAAATCGAGTACAGTAGCAGAAGGATATATCATACTGCCAGAAAAATATTGCAATCTGACAAAGAAGGTACAAGTACCTGTTCATATATTTCCTCGAACGTTTCATCAACAGTTACGGAGAATATTTTGAGTTGTTCTAACATTAATGAAAATCTTTTGAATTGTTCGAAAATTGTTAGTGATAATTTCAGTGGCGCTTTGAATTTTGGCAATAATTGTTCCAATTGTACATTCAATATCACTATAAATAACAAAAAAATACCTATATATAGTTGCCCAATTAGTTGGTTTTACTAAATTTGTAAGAGACAATTTTTTCTTCAAATTTCAATTAGAGAGCTCAAATGCAATTACTTTTAGTCCTAGGATTAAAAGTGTTGCTAAGTAACGAGCAAATTTGTGTACGGTAAGGAAGTTGATGGCTTTTGCACCTGAAAATAGTACATGTCAACATTTTTTGATGGTTTGAGAAAATTTAGTACATTATGTTACTAGGAGTATAAGGCTATCATTATTGTTGAGCCCAGATTCTTGCGCTGCCTAGGCGTTAGCCCCATATAATGGGTCTTCTGCTCTGAGTGACATATACTAATTTTTCTTCAAGCGTAAAAATAATATATTGAAATTATTCTTCTTGAGACAATATACATTTCACAACAGACAAATATCAAATTAAATAAAACTTAAATGACAGTTCCTGCCAACTTGGTTACAACGCCTATAATAAGACGTTGCTATCGTTTCTCATTATTTTGTTACTAGTACAATAATGAGCGTTCATTATTTAACTAGTGAAAAAATTGGTTTTTTATACGATCTGTGTTGCCGAATATAGATATTATTATACGCTTAAAAAAATAATTTAATTGGGTATCATAAAAGAAAAAAAAAGAGTAAATTAAGTAAGAATCGAAATTAACTGAATTTTAGTAATAACTTTTAAATTAATTGAACAGTAAATTCAACCAAAACTATTACTCATAGGATTTGTTCACTATATGACATAGATTAATATTACAGACTTGATTTACAGAGTTTTCAATCTCATCTCGGGAGTTTTATGAGTTATTTCATATCGAATTTACTCCATTAAGTCTTCTTAATTATCTGGTCGGTTAAGGTGAACCCGACTTTTCAGATGTCCTTGAGGTAAAAAATCAGTGGGGTAAGATCAGGTGATCTAGGGGGCCATTCTGTTCATCTACCTCTTCTACCCAAATTCCTTCAAACTGTTTATCTAGAAACCTTCGAACATTAAAACTATAATGTGGTCGTGTACCACATTATTGGAACCGAAAATGCGATCCAACTTTTATTTGGAGCAGTCGCAATTACGTCTAGAACGACAACCATAAGGATCTCACAAAATTCGTAATGTCTGTCTGGATCATCTCTTGAGAGTTGAACAAGTTGAACTTTGTATAAATGCAGTTTTCCTTTCTTTAGAAAATTTAATGCAACTCACTAACATTTTGTAGACAAAACAATTTCTGTTGTATTTGCGTGAGGTTGTTTTCTAATGACGGCAAAATATTATTATAAACTCGACCACGACATGGACCGTAAAGCTGGTTCTGTTCCGTTATTATTGAAGAGTCTAGTATGGCAAATGCGACGGTTCAAGGAAACCGTTTGATATTCTTTTTCTTCTACATGTTTTTATATATACAGGCCTTTTTATATGTTTGCTTGTTTACTCTCTAGAATTATTCGAGAAATTCTCTTTGGTATAGATACTAATTCGTTTATCAGTTAATAAGTCAGTATATAATTGAATGTCATAGTGAGCGAATCGAAACAGTAAAAAGTAACCAGTGGATTTAAATAAATTATATAAGTGGTGAATAGTGTGAGTGTGTAAATAAATTAAATAAGAGACAGCATGTATAAATTAACCTTATCATTAGAAATAAGTAGCTTACATAAATAAGAAAAACAATATCTACAATAACTAGCTTTGCATCATCGCTTATTCCTGTACTTCTGGATACGCTTTTCGTTTCATTAAACTTTGCTAAAATCTAGTTACTGTGCTTATAGCAATTGGAGTTCTTTCAAAATTTGTTTCTTTAAATGAAACACGCGCTTCTTCACGATTACGAAGTTTATCAGCATAATTAGAATTTATATCCTTACTCTTTCGTTTAAAGGGCTATAATAATTAAATTAGTATGACGCTGATTTATTTACACAATTGAAAAAAATTAATGTTTTACACCTCTTAATTATCGATAATCGATATGTTTACGAGTATGGACGTAATATTTCTTGTGGGGTAAAGTTGTGAAAGGTTGATTTTTTCTACTTACACCACCGGAACAATCTAAATAAACAATAAAATTGATAACTTTAATTATTTAATTCGATATTTCCATAATTAAAGGCTAAAATTTGCACATTATTGTACCTTTTCGAGCTTTCTAATTGAAATAAGTTAAGATCATATAAATTTCATTTAGAATGATTTCTATATGCAGTAATAGTACAGTATATTTTCCTCACAAATATGTCTAAGAGTTATATTATTGCACAATGGTAGTAAGTTGACTTCTAAGGTTCTATTCCTGTTGTTCGTTATGTCTATTGAAATACACTTAGATTTAGAGAGTGAGTCATGAGGAGCTACATACTTTTAACAAATATAGAGGCTACGAGGCTACTAAAAAGTGTCATCTCCTCTTCTTTATTAATTTATGGGGTGATTTCTAAAATTGGCTATAGTGTTTACACAGCTAATTTGATGTCTTAGATTTTTTCATGATGCATCATAAACTATTATTAAGCTTTCGTCTGGAATTAGCTTTCACGTCCCATTCACCTGTTCATAAACATTATTTAGAGGTTTTCTCACTGCCAGTTAAAAGTAATGGAATGCTCCACATGCTGGAAAGACATCCCTCAGATAACATCGTTCGCATCGGCAAGCAAAATTCAGCAAAATATGTCCACTTAAGGACCATAAAAAAAATGAGGACTTACTAATTCGTCATTTCACACGTTAACCGGAAAATTTAACTAGGAACGACTTTCTAGAATAGCAATTCATTTCCTTCAATTCGCCATTTCTTTAACCAGTTTTCCACCTTATTGCGTTATTGGGGTAAAGTTGTAGTACATTTGATGCAACAATAGGATTTTTGTATAAGGTGTCATCTGCAAATGTGGCTGCCAATACGTCATTGCTATTTATTTTATATTATTATGTATTAAAATCACGATGTTAATATTAATTTTACTTTCTTTCCCAATAAAAAACACAAATACCAAAATGCTAAAGAATTATAAACAAGTCAGTATAAATCTAACGTAGTTTATAACATACACAGTTGCGATTCCTACACTGAATTCAAATATTTTTATGTGCTGGTAATATAGCTGTCTAATTTCATTTTTACTTTGTTAGACTTTAAAAATATCGATTACTAGACATCTCATATACCAATTAATGCCTATACCTACAAAACTATACTATATTAAACAAAATATACTAAACCTATACCTATAGTTACGATATTAAAAAACAACTTGAAGAAACTTAGTGAAAATAGTAAATCAGAATTTCATGTAATGATATAATAAATTATTTTCCATTCATTTCTTTATAATTTGGAAAGAAATTAGGCCTCAGTTATCAGAAACATTCGAATTAGCCTCTCAATACTTTGTTTTGATTATTATTATGACAAGATGATAAAATAACTTTATTCAAATCAACGTTCATGACCATAGCTGTAAAAGTACTTTGTTCTGATAATTGATTCAAAAAATTACTAAATAAAAAGTATACCTCGTATAACGGTATTATTCAATAAATATTAATATCGACAATCATGTATATTTAAAAATTACTTACCTTGATAAGTCTTGTTTCTTTTTCAGGCTGGAGGCTTTGTTTTGACAAAAATGTTCAAAGGTCAGGGCTATACGCTCAACAACACACTTAAGATGAACTTGTATTCGTTATCTCGAAACAAATCAGTTAAATCACGTAATAACTGAATTGCTATTACATAGACTACACGCGGATCTCACACACTTGTACTTTCAAAGAATTATTATAATGTTAATTAAAAAACGAACATGTAAAGGTTATAGCAGAGTACGATCAGTGGGTCAAATACTGATAAAGTCTGTTATATTCACTATTACTGTTGTCTCAAACTCTCCTGAAATTCATTTGGGTTGTTGTAGTTCGTTCTTTTCCATATTTATGAGAAACTAACAAGCGAATCATTTTCGCAATCACGATTCGGGTTTTTGAATAAATTCTGAAACTTTCAATTCACTTCAACATAATACCTAGAAATGATAATTTTTATCACATTTTTCTTAGAGTTATTTAATGATTTATTAATATTTTAGACATACAATGTGTCCCCGGATATGTGAAACGACTCTTGTAAGGGATAAAGTTTTGAAAAATTCCTATTTTTCTGTAAATTAGTATCTTTTATACGACAAATATGGATAAAAGTTGTAGGGAATAGTTGTTCAGAATCAATATTTTCATCACCATCTAGGTCCATATATCAAATTTCGGTATAAGTTACCAAATGTAATTTTATATTATTACTTTTTACTGCAAGTTAAACACAGATTAGTGACAATTGAATAAAACTCAGAATAAATGTTTAGCTCAACTAATTCACTAATTCCCCTCTCATATTTACGGATTTCTTAATACATTTTTCTCTAGTAATTCTAGTCATCTTTCGCCAAACTCTTTATTTGGCCAATCAGTTATCCTTTGTCTAGAGGAAGAAAGGCAGCCGTCATGTTGAAAAAAATGAGTGTCGAATAATCAAAGGACATCAATATTGTGTGTTAAATTAACACTTGTTCAGTAAAGGCAGGTTCGATGATTTATTTCTCGTATGATACTCTACATCAAACATTCACTGTTTTTAAAGACTGCAACTGCCTTGCTTTGTCACTTTCTTCTGGAGTATGACAAACTTTGATTTTATATAGATGAAATCTGTTTGCTTTATGTTTATTGTAAATGTTTACTTATGTTTCTAGTTTACCTTAAGGGTAAAAATACCTGATTTGGAAAAGAGAGGTATGCAGGAAATTGGGTGTAATGATTGTGACAAGTGTATTGGGCAGACTAAGAGTTCTATTAATGTCCTATTTAAAGAAAACGGGTATTGCCGAGCGTGCTGTCAGTCATAATCATGGAATTAATAAATATAATATAAACTTTCTCGCTGACGTGGTTTTTTTCCGCCGGTATTGTTTTTTGGGGGAAGAACTTACATTGTCGAGACAATTTTCTATAAATTGGTAGGTCCAGTTAACACCCTCGACGTGTAGTATTTACTCTGGTGAACTACACGGTATCCTTCAAGCTTTCAAATTTATCTCTCCTCATACAGTTAATTAAAACTATATTCACCGAACGATAGCCCAAAACATTCACAACATCTACCAAACTCCTATTGTTCTTGATATAACAGGTCTCTCTCATCTGGCGTCCATTGCACAATGGAATCACTGAAAACGAATCTGCAGATCTCCATGCCAAAGACGCTGCAAAGAATCCTCTTAAAATCCCAGTTCAGCTTGCCAATGATCTGAAGACTAACTTCAAAAACTTCATTCAAGAATCTTGGCGCGACATATGGAGCAAGAGTACTACAGCACTATACAATACCCATCCATCTACTTATCACCTGCCCCTAAACTTTTTGAATAGGAGAGAAGTTGTGATAATAAGATTACCCCGCATCAACCACACAAAACTTACTCATGGCTATTTGATGTAAGAAAGTTGTCCTGTCTGCCAAAGTTGTCACGTTCCTGTGTATGTTAAGTTGTAACTGAAGTTAAAATTTTTTGGCGGGTATTAAAATCACGAGCTGGCTCACGCCTGTTCTAACTGGTTAGCTTGTGAACTGTTGAGCTAATACAACCATCTTTTAAAGCAGCAGGCAAGTTTATTTTGAGTGTTTTCTCAGCTTGGGGCTCTAGGAGTGGATGGAGTAAGGGATTGATGTGTAATTTTGTTCAAGACTTCTTTTGAGTCTGAATTTCATCATCAATAATTTGTAATAAGTATATTAATATTTTGTACCTTTAGAACAGATTGCTAGTCTAGAACACGGTGTAAATTTACCACAAACTGCTGAAAATAAGTTATATTCGAGTGATTTTGAAATGTAGCTGTATATTTAATAGAAGGGATGCGCTAAAACAATATTTTAATTAATTGGAGATGTGGATAAAAACCTGAAAAATTATATCGAAATACAATGTAATGTATGTAAAATTAAAATCTTCTTCTTATGAAGCGCACTGATTGTAGAGAAAGCTCTACCGCATACCAGCAGTTTTATATGAAAACCATACTCAAGGAGATACTTAACTACCCGACAGAAATAAGAAAAATTCTAGATTTTTCTAAAACCACCAAGCTGTATGAGAAAATATAATTAATTTATCTATTGTAATAAATTTTGTAACAGTCCTCTATTTAACTTATGTACCATATGATTGCCAAAATTTGATAAAGCTGCGTCATTTAGTTTCTTTTTGATAACCATCAATATCAGATAGATATATGGATCTCTACACCATCAATTTTAAAGGTAATAATGAAGTTTACTAAATTGTGTTCGTACAAGGACGAAATCCGAACATTCTAAACGTCCAGTTGAAATCTCTAGACTGGAAACAATTGAAAAATTCATGATATTATGTTTGTCGATCAAAGATTGGAAGTGCGAGATATTGCAGAAGCTATAAGGATCTCACGTGGCGCAGGTGTTTCAATTCCGAATTATCATTTAGGTGTTTACAAACACAATCACCTGACAACTTCTTAGGAATGTTAGACATAGTTCAGCCACAATATAAAATGTGTGTTCCATTTCGTAGCGTGGACCCACCAAAACGCACTAGAGACCAAACAGTGGTCAAAACAATTGATTTCTCCGGGTTTGCCGGCCAATAAAGTTAGAGAGGCAGTTTTTTGAAATGCACGCACTATAATCTAAATTGACTATTTTAAAAAACGTAAACAATCCATGGTGGATATTATACCAATTTGTTGGGGGATTTAAATAGGATTTGAAAAAGCGATGTACGCATTTCTTTTACTCCAAAGTAATGACAAAAAATCATTAATTGGGCTACAAATTGTTTCTCATTCTCCGAATTTGGCGCTAAGTGACTACTTATTTCTAAATCAGAATAAATGGTTCGGAAGAAAGATATTTGACTCCAGAAAAGTCACGAAGAAATACCAATTTTGACAAATCTGATTTTTTAGAAGGAATAAAATTAATGGAATATCGTTGATTGAAGTCAAAAAATAAAATTGTTTTTTTATTCAAAAATCTGTTTCATTTAAAAAGTCTTGGACCTATTGATTCTTCCGCTTATCTTCATAGATTATTAACAGGCATGTAAGTGCAATTTTTAATTTTCGTGTAAGCTAGAACACCATGTAAAACCTATCTTTCGAAGTACTTGGTACTAATTACTCTGATCAAAGTCCTGATTCAAGGAGTTTTGGGGAACATGCGAGAATAAGTATAATAAAACCTGTGTTTTATATTAATAATATTAAGAAAGGGAATTAAGAAAAAAACATATATGGATATAAATGTTTATTGATAATTAAATGCGTTTTAGTACTTTATTGGTAAATTAATTAACAACTAAAAAATAGTTATACTTACTTATACTTATTCTAAATTTCAAGAAAAACTATAACAAAACTTTTTTGTCAGATCTAGTAGGCTACTACGACTAAACAAACAAAACAATAAAATTTTCATAGAATATAATTATATTATTTTTATCATTCTCGTTTAAAATTTATATACTCTGAATGGCAAATTTACAAGCAAATGTGATTATAAGAATACAAGAAATGAAAAAAA
Source organism: Diorhabda carinulata (assembly GCF_026250575.1). Classification (NCBI taxonomy): domain Eukaryota; kingdom Metazoa; phylum Arthropoda; class Insecta; order Coleoptera; family Chrysomelidae; genus Diorhabda; species Diorhabda carinulata. The sequence continues at coordinate 10,049,780 of NC_079464.1, read as the reverse complement.
AAATGAGGTACAATAGAAATTTAATGATAACGATATTCAAAAACATAAATGAAGATAGAATATGATAGAATACACAACTATGAAACTGGCATTTTCACGCAGGCTAATAGGAGACTTTCACTGCTACTATCGTTTATTATGGAGTAGCATAAACCTGGAAATATAGAAAAAATTGATTATTAATATTCTATTCTCCAATTAATGAAGTAGATCTAATATGCTAATTAACGCATTTATTGATGTGAACCTTGGTTATATAAAATATTTCTGGAAGTAGCACCCTGGCAACATTACTTGTTGTAACCATGTATAGTTAACGTTACATTTCTCGAAAAAAAATTTAAATTTACAACAAAAAATGACAAACATAAATCGCGACAGTTGCGAAAGAAAAAATGCTAAAATTGTTGTTTTATTTACAAAATTTAAATTTTAAAATTTGGATAATGAGCTTGAAGAAGTACAAAAAGAAAATGAATTGAATATACATTACAAAAATTTAGATGTGCAAACAATGTTGCAACAAAACATAATAAAATGTAAACAATGAGTACTGATATAAATATAAATAATATAAATATATATTGGGACTTCTTAAAAGTTGAATGAAATGGAAAATTTGATAGAGATTGCAGAACATTGAAGTGTGCAACAAAAAAATGTCAATTTACTTTCAGTAACTTGTAAGTAAAGTACCCGCTTTCGAGGCGGTGCAACCTAATAATAAAGCCGAAGGATATTTTACAGCGTTGAATTAAAATTAAAACCAATCATGGTGCAGTTCCGAGAATCAACACTTTTTTTGATAAATTTCTTTCTCTTTAAGGATCTTTTATTAAAAATATTTTTCAACATTCATGAAATAAATACAACTTTATTGAACTATATTTACTGTAAAAAGTGGATCTTTATTGCACTCATCTGTCATTATAATACAGAGGTTTTTGATCAAGACAAACATAAACATTTAAATGAGCGAGATATTTATTTCTTTTTCTGTAGATTATAATAAGTTTCAAAGAATTGGGGATTTTTTTTATTATCTATCATATTTACTATGTTCTGGATTACGAAATTACTAGAAAATGCATTCATTTACTAACCTGTGGGTATAATAAATCGGCTCTTCTTTTTAATTCCAGTTACTTCATCTTGAACGAAAGCTCTACCACGACCTTCGATAACACAATAAAACTAAAAAAAAATAAAAGAAAATATATTAAAAAATGAGTAAACTGATAAAATATAATTTTTTTAAATAAAAAAAAATTTACAACTCAGAAGTTGTTTGACAACAAATATCTACGTTTATTTTTTTAATTCACGCAATTTAGATGTGGCGAGACTTAATACTTTAGGCCACCTTGGAATTTTAAAAATTATATTTGTATATTTTATTTTAAATAGCCCCTTAGGACCTCAAAAGTTATGTGCCAAAAGATTATGGGTGGTAGAAACCTTTAAGTACTCGGTTTTTGGTATTCATGATTTTCTACTACTACTACTAAAAACGTCAACGCCAAAACGATGCACAGCCGCCATTTTAAAATAAATCGCTTCAAAAAAATTATGAGCAGTCACGGATATGTACAATAAAATCACGTTTATGTTATCTCAATTTATCTTGTAATATTGCTGAAAAGAAATCCTCCAAAAGCCTATTTTTTCTGCCTCTGCGGTGGCCTAATGCCTTAAAAACTTTTTATAAGTAAGAAATAATTAAGTCTGTCTTTCTTCACTCGTCATGTGCGCAAGGTCAAATAAAACATTTGGTTGCTAATACTGATGGTGATATCAATATAGATATTTGCAACACAAGATTCCACGGTTTGTCACTTACTACAAGCTCATACATAACTCAGTTTACAAATTTTATTGTTCCTAGCCCAATGTATCCTCATATAAGCCCTTTTTTGTCCAAATAATAATGTCTTCTTCCTTGATAAATTTCTTCTCCAACGTACAATTTCGTTTTTAGCTGTGGGCAGAATTTCTGTTCAACTTTTTTCAGAATGCCCGTGTAACGTTTTTTGGTTTTACAAATTACCCTTCTCCTCTAGTCTCTAGGTTGAAAAATTTAGTTGATTCTTTCACTTACTCCTATTATACTAGTAGTCCAAGAGCTGGCTGAAAAAAACATGGCCTATCGAGTTACCGATTAAGTATTTTCTAAATAATACTGCTCACTGTAACTATTGAAAAAATCATTTAGTGCCAGTGCAAATAAGGTGCATTACATCGCTATATTTTTTCTACAGTACATTCGAATTATAATCAAATTGAAGTTCAAACATTTCTTATTAAGAAAATACATTATTGTCACTTCTATTTTAATGACAAATGCCTGGAACGATACTTTATATTCCTTCGAGCCTTATACTATTTATTGCTTATACAACCTATAAGAAAAACATTGGAGAAGAAATGAATAAACATCTGATGAACAGCAATTATAGTAATTTTTGAGGGATTTTTTTATACGAGTATTTTATAAAGTATAAACATAAAATACAATGAAAGTTTTCTCATATATTTTATTATGAAATGAATAAAAAGCCTAAATATATATATATATATATATATATATATATATATATATATATATATATAAATTATAATAATAGATAATAAAATACATGAGAAAACTTTGAAAATTCTCGCGCTTCTTCTCAAATTTTTACGCTACGAGCGGCTTCACGGCTCGCAAGTAATTGCGTTGTCGCGCTGCCGTGCTGTTTCAAAACAAAGGGGCACCGTGCTACTTGATGATATCTCTTTCGCTCTACTATGGTCGCGCAGTGCTTACTATTCCGTCCCTGTCTTGCATTAGACATACAGAGCTAGCTATCCAGTCAGATTACTATTTAGTTGGAATTAAGTACTGCTACATATTTGAGAAAAAAATTAATTTTTCTTCTTCAAAGGTGAAAGCAACTACTTTCATAAACATGGTAAATGAGGTGTGCAAAATGTATCAAAATAAAGGATTTCTGCTATTCACCTCTGAAATAATTTCGAAAATGTATTCCGCCGTTCTTCAATCGGCAAATACGCTAGATTCTACCTGACCAATGGTTCGCAGTTAGAAGTGAGGATGGCGCTACTTAGCGTTAACTGGGCAATGTTTAACTACAAGTACCAAATGCGACGCCCTTTGATGTTGCCTTCAGTTCGGGTCTCAAGCCCGAAAGAGGGGTGTTAAACTGCACTGATGAGACGTAATAACATTGAAACTAGTCAGTAGTTAAGAGGGGAGGCATTAACCAGGAAAGTAGTTGTTTTCCCCTTTGATGAACGCGGAATACATTTTAGAAATTATATATATATATATATATATAGGTCTCTTCTGTTTTGAAATTAGTTTTTTTATAGTTTTTTAAAGAAAGATAAATTTTGACGTTTCCACTTTTCTTTAAGTCTTTATCAAAATACGATATTGACACTGACAATTTGCTTATGTATATAAACTTTGCCAGTTATATTATGAGCGATTTCTTATTGAGAGCTTGGCAATAAAACATCAAAGTGGACCAACTTCATTATTTTCCGTCCTCTCGAATACTTGTGTATTCTATCAACGTCAATTTGAATATTAAATTTTGAAACCTATGAATTTTAAAATTTTTTACAAGAATACGATTTAAAACCACCGAAAATCACAAAGAAATACTTATTTTTGAAATAAAAAAATAGATGGGTGTAATTGAAAAATCAAGTTAATAATAAATTTTTGTGATACGTTATAAACCATAAATACCACGATTTCAATTACTTAAAAAACAATAGAAACTTTTAAATTTCTTCCCTCAAACGCGCCACTACACACAAAATTAAAGATTAGAACAAAAAACGACATACTTACTAAATTATTTTTTTTATTGGTATGTTTCTTCTTAATTTCCCCTGGAGGTATTTCCACATATACCATGGAAGCACCGTTAGTATGATCCAAGGGATCTGAATACTTCAAATTGTCACAACGTTGATTAAACCTTGGATTTTGTTCAATATACTCTAAGAAATTAATTAAACATTGATGTAATAAACAATTAATATATTGAAGGAATTAGTTAAATCGCGTCATTATTCACAGATATGGTGGAAAACATCAAGTTAACACAAAAGGGTAAACAAATAATTGAAAAATTAAAATAATTGGGGAACACAGACAAAAAAATTTTATATGACATGAGAGGAAAGCAAAGGCAAATTCTTCTTCATCAGCAGTTTGGTGAAATTCTTTTAGAGTAGAATTTTTATGGAAAAAAGAGTATTTTTAATTGAAAAACGTGCCTTTTGTGAAAAAAAAATATATTGGAAAATAAACTGCACTAGTAAACTGCGTCGTAAACAGGGCGAAAATACTACTCGTTCTGCGCATGTCTCACGACTGCTTGATTTTCACAATCAATAATATAGGACCTCCAGTTCACACAAATTAGTGTGTGAAAGGCGTCGCGACCAAAAACGAACCACCGCTAAGATCTAGTTGTTCATGATAACATCTGTATTTGCATTTGGATTTTAAGTGCTCTCAAAGTCTCCATGTTGTTTAGCTGTTTGGCCAAACTTTGGCACCAAATGTCAAATTCTGTTTCTAAAGATAAATTTGTTTGAATGCTATCTAACTTATAATGGCTTCTCCTATATATAATGTTGGAGCAGAATGATTCTGCAGTCGCCTCTTTTTTGGTTGAGCTGTCTGATTTGATTTCGATGGAAGTTTGAATGTTTCACCAGACTCCTTTTCGTTTAACAAATTTACTTCGAATTGGTTATTTAAAACACAACTGTATTTGTCTTCTAATTGCTTGTATTGTATGTAATGTCATATAGAACTGGTGAACTAGAAAGATTAGATAAGGTTTCAAATAATTCAATATAAATAGAAAACCACCAATTTTGTGGCATTTCCGTTTGGCTTTAAAAGAAGGGCATAAGCACAACTATACCCCTTATAAAACACATTTTACATGAGACATTTGACTCGATGTTTCGGAGACCTCTCTATACCAGCACCTCTAGCCCTCATTATGATACCTAAGCCCAGCAAAAAACTTGAATGAGCTACCAATATTATACTTGGAATAACTTTTAATGAAATGATTGGATAAAAGAAAAAATCGAATGGCCCACCATTAGTTAAGATTTAGTGTAAACTGTAAGAAGACAAACTGTATTCCACAAGCTTTCCTGATTAAGTACAAATTTTCGATAAAGTGTAACAAGAAGGATTCCTACATTATACAAAGTGTCATCCTTCCGTTTATTCAGATCCAGTTCTACAAGGTCGAGGTCGAGCAATACAGACGGAACACCGAATTCGCAGCTCAATTATGACTTTTATGAAAATCAGTATATCGTATAAACTATCTAATGGTGTTGTAGATTTTCTGTTTTTGTCATATTTTTTTAGATATGAAATCATCAAGTAATATTTTCAATGCATCAACCTGAATTTATCATTTTTTTTAGTAGATATGATATTGCTGAATTTACTGAGACATACAGTAATTATGCCTGACTTTTCTCCCTAGTGAAAAGTTCGTCTTTGACATATTCTAATTCACTAGCTCTATAATCGTCTATAATCTTTTTTTTAAATTTCAATTCTGTATTTTAGCGCGATAATAAATACTAATGTACTCAAACTTACTCAATTTGTGTGCTCCAGTTTCAGAATGTACTTCAATGTATTTCTCATCTATCCCGTCAATGTCATTTGTGTCATTAGTAACGTTCTCCACCTCCTTAACAAGTGATTTAGTTCTTTTTTTGGATCCAACTTTTCTTTTTATCTTGGTTTTAGATATTCGGCCGGTTTTTATATTTTCGTCAATAGATGATTTTAGAAGAGTCGACCTACCAGAATCGGAACTGATACATTTACTGGGATTTGAGGATTTACTATATTGACGAGAATCGTGATTTATTTCTCTGAAAATAATACTGCATATTTACGCTACTTCAGATTGACTATGATAAATATATTTCATTTTAAAATTTGTACACTTTTGTTTAATAATTAATTTGAGTTCAGATCTTCAGTAAACTGAAATTCAGAGAGTTGCCATTATTGCCAAATGTGAAGATGGCTGGACTGAAAAGGTTAATAATTATGGTATAATGAAAACATAGCAACAAATTAATGAAGTAAATTTAGACAGCTGAAAAATTGTCCCAAGACTTGTATTCTATTTCAATGAACAGAAGTGTAAACCTTGTAATGTTAATAACAAACGAACCATCATATTTATCCAGATTATTTTGGAAGAGAGTTTTATGGGGGCATACTGAAAATAATTAGTGATGGATACAAATAGAATTGATGAAAATTAATAGTATTTGTTCAATGGAAATCAAAGGGAAACATGACAATAGCAAGCACAGTCTGTGACTAACTACACAGTTATTTGATTTGTTACATACAGTGTGTTCTTTAATTACCGTATCATGCTAATATTTCGATTTCTGCTTGTTCAAATGGTTCAGGCCAACTATATAAGGCTATTGTCAGATGCCATTCAAAGTGTTACCAACTGCATTTATTATTGTAGGAAATATTTAATTTCTCAACAAATACGTGGGTTGCTACTTTAATTTTGAGATATGGCAACATTAATATGAATATGTCAAATCTGATATTACGATCATATATTTTGACATTTTTAATAGTGAATATACTCAGAACGTGTTGTCATACTAGTACTATTTGAGTTATTTACAGATACTTGAAACATTCTTGATTAAGAAATGGAATTAAATCGTGACCATTTTCGCTTGACTTTTGGTGATGAAGCACCATTTGCGATATTGCAAGATCGTTATGTGAGATTGAGGCATACTTGGGGATTAATTTCACTCGCATATATTAAGATTTGTTTGCGTTGCAATAATCGACTGTATGGGGCTTTCAAGTCGCACCAAATTCAACAAAAGTTTTTCGCGCACGAAGCACAAGCACAAATTGTCGCCTGCTTTATCGGAATATCTGGACATGCCGCCACCGTTCCATTAAAACAACGAAGAACTATCAATTTATAATGGTACACCAACATTTGTTAGCCAGAGGTGTACAAAAAAAATAGGGAAAATCAATCGCAGTAGACGAACCATTCTCCACCACGACAATATGAGCTCTCACAAATCCATTTAAACAAAAACGTTTTTGAACAGTCAAAACATCGAACTGATTGGTCAGCCGCTGTACAGTCTTTGTTTAGTACTCAATGATTACTTCTTATTCCCGCAGATCAACATACCTTAATCGGAATGGAAAAAATGCTTCAATAATTGGTGCAAATGCATGCAAAAGTGTATTGATGTGAATGGATAATATTTTAAAAAAAAATTAATACATATCCAATTATAAATATTTGTTTTTATATGTCTATCTTAAAACTTAATAGCAGCCCTCGTATAAATTCCTTAGTACTTTCCAATTGCCTCCTATAAAGATCGGTTCATAACGGTGATGTCAATAATACCTGACTAATCATTAATTTAATTAAATTTTTAATGGTGGTAACTATAAAACAAAAAAAAAACAGAAAATATATACAGAATGTTCAGTTCCTGTTAATTATTTTGGAACAAAGGTACATCCTATGAATTTCTAATAGACTATGTTGTAAACCTGAATTATTTGAAAAAAACATTTTCTACCTAGGAAGAAAATGAAAATCCTGGATTGCCCGCGTGGAAAAGGGCAACACTGAATGTTTTCTTCTTGTGAATAACTTTCCACAAAAAACGCGTCGAAATTATCAAATGAAATTTGAACCAATATAACTGAATATATAGTAAATCCCCTGATATCTTTGTCCAATTATACAAATTATATTTATCATAATAAGTTAACATTTCATAAATGAATATCAGTTTTGATTCGTAATCACAGGGTTTCATAAAATAAAAGGTATTTGGTTGGCGTTTGTTATCTTTTAAGTTTAGGTGCCCCTGTTTCAACCCACCAGAAATATAAATATTACAAGTTCCGTTACTTTATAAACATAAATTGAATAAATTGAAAACGAATATTTTTATTGTAATCGAGTGTTTCTATGCACAGCCTAGGAAATTCAAATGGAGGGTGATATTAAGAAAATGGTGAGAGAAGGTACTGAAATTATAGCAAAAAAGAACCAGTGGTGATATATAGTTTGAGTTAGGCATAGCGCAAATTGGGACGCATCTGGCACGTGGGAGGTAGGTGACACGAAAGACACGACTCGTACATGCTACACGAGCTGCGTGGTGAATCCCCATATTGAGACACGCGTTTTCAAATAGGAAACGGTGGGGATTGGATTTGATTAGCAGTTCACGATAACCGACGTCAAAACATGTCTCACATTTTTTGACAATCGACAAAATAATTTTTGTTTGTTGATATTAAGTTCTGAATCAGAATCGGATGATGCTGAGGAGGAAATGTTATTTTATTCCTTGATAAGGAAGAAATTTAATTCCTATTCATCCATTTCGTCTTCATATAATTACCATTTTCGCGTCGTAAAGCTCGCTGTGTTCCATTACCGCCTTTATTAACTTTTTTTGTCATATTTTCGTAAAATAATTAAGGAAAGATTCGCTAGTCACCCACACGTGTGGCACAGTAGAACACGTGTGTGAGCTCACGTGTGTCGTGTCAGGTCGTCAATTTGCGTCAATATATTCAATCTTGCGTCACCCCCAATGTTCTCTACGTGTCCCAATTTGGGCCTTGCCTAATAATAGGAACAAATTGATTTTTTACTATTTTCTCTCAAAATTTTGATAAAGACCGAAGTGGGTGGAAACGTCAAAAATTACAGTATATACTGTTTATTGGCATACAAAATTGATTTGAAATATTTAAATATACATTTACTTCAATAAACACTAATTTCATTCAACAGACACACACTTATGGATCAGATACGGTAATTATCTAAAAATCATTCCCCACTCCCTATCGACTTGGGGTTGTGGGGGGTGTTAGAGGGAGGTAATTACAATGCATGGAAGGTGGAATTAGCCGTCGGTTTTTGTTTTTAAGTTATTTCCGCGCTCTTCTAACACACCCCCCGCCACACCCCTTGGCCTTTTTTACCCTATTTTACCATAAAAAAATAGTTATTGAATTTTTCCATATGTATTTTTCTATGATAAAATAATAACTCATGGTTACGTCAATTAACAATTATAATTGTTCATAATTCTACTGAATTAATTTCATATATTTTCCACTATTTATCTGTATTTTATGGTTATATATTTTCAAATGAAATTTATAATTTGTTAAACACACTTAACTCCAAAAATTTTATTCTTAAACCCTCTCTATTTTTTTAACAATGGATGACAGACGGCTGGAATAATTTTTTATTGTATTCAGTACTCTTTTCTTTATTACCCCCCACAACCCCAAGTCGATAGGGGTAGGGGATGATTTTTTAGATAAGTACCCGAGATACAAATATGTAAAGAAGCAGTTTCTGAGAAATAATGAAATAATTAATGATGGCTTCCATTATAGACGTTTTACATATTCAAAATAACAAAAATCGGTTCCGATAACCGAATGTTCGGATAATCGACACTCTACTGAAGTAAAAAAGTTGAAAACTATTGTTAAATTTTCTTTTTTTTTAAACCTGCCACTTTTTGACTTTTCTACAAAGAAAATTAAACTTACAATTAGAAAATTCACAATTAATTCTAAAAAATCACCCACATTAAGTTCAATTTTGGTTTTTGTTGTAACAATCCGAATTAGGTTTTTCTTCTGGTTCATTCCTGTTATTTTTGCGTATTGATATAATTTTGAAATGGGCTTTTGAATGAAGACCAAAATTTTTATCGTTACATTCTACTTGGAAGGAAAAGTATAACCAAAAGATTGTACTACGAAAGAGTAGAAATCAGGCTACAGTTTGAAGATATGAAGAAGGCCAAATATAGGGAAATTTCTTTTTTAAACAAAATTTATTCATCAAATTACTCAAAAGGTTGTTGGAAATAAAAAAGTCTAGACAAACATAGTGAAGTATGTTTCAACATATTGCATTTTGACTTAAGAAAAATGATCAATTAACGTGATAACAAAATGAGAAAACCCTTATTAGACCAGGGTCGATAATTTTTAAAACAAAAAAAATAGTAGGATGAAACCGATTGGAAAAGGAGAAAAATATGATAAAAATAAAAGGAAAAATAATTAAAGGTCGATTTAAGGTCGGGAAGGGAAAGGGGTGAGTTTTTAAGGGCAAAAAACGGTTTATATCGATTTTCGGCAAAACTACAACGAAGATATACAGCTTTTGTATTTCCATTTTTTTCACATGAATTTATGTGAAAATTTGAAATAACCAGGTTGTCAGTTTTTAATTTTTATCTTTTGCAAAAATCATTTTTTTCACGAAATTTTGTGAAACGTTACTTTTTTATGATAGTAGATAATACAGATGAAACGTACTTTCGCTACGGGTTCTTTGTTGCATAACCTGCAAAACAAAATAAAACGTTTCGTATGCTAGTATACCTAAAGTTTTATTTTTACTCACGAATTATTTCATCCTCACCCCGTAAAACTATACAGAAAAAAATAGCGTTATAATAAAAACTTGCTTATTGTACCTATATTGAATAGAACATAAAAGCTTAAGCTTAAGTTCGTAAGCAGTAACTTGAAAAGTGTATAATTGTATTTAGATCACGATGTGGGGTGGTTAGTCTAGATTGTACCGAGAAAATAAAATACCCGGGGTGGACCAAAACTAACACATGAAAAGCGTCTGTACTTCAGAAGAAACGGCTTTAAAGGGCGTCTGATCCCATGTTAGGGGCGGTCAAAACCGAGGAGGAAAACTAAACAAACCCTTCAGAAGGCAACGGGAAACCCCTAAAGTAATCTATTCCAAGAAAATTACATCAAAATAGGTGTAAAGAAATGACCCTCAGTTTCCGGTAAAACGGCAGTGCCAAAAATCCCCGGAGGTAAAAACAAAAAATCTTTGGACATTTTCGATAACAGCACCCAATTTGATTCGGGAGTTGCAGAACCCTTCTTCCTTGTGTACTTGTCCCCTCAAAGACTCCCATAGTCTCTGGCAATGATCCACTTAAAAAAGATTTGGACTATACGGTGGATGAGAATTCAATTCGAAGTGTTATTCGTTCAATTTAACCATCATTGCCATGAATCAGTGCATTGTCTTGGCGAAACAGTGGTTTTCCCTTCGAGATATGAGACCGTTTTTCTTTGATTTTTGCATTCGAACGATCCAACAACTCTATGTAGTATTTGGATTTTGGATGCTTTGAACGTGGTTCACCGACTACAGTCCACTCATATAATGATCGTTTTGATTCCGGAGTTATAAAGTTATGGATCCATTTTTCATCTATTGTCACGTATGGAAGCGAAAAATCTGATTTATAACGTGTAAATATGGCCAAACACTGCTCTGAATCATCAACACTTTGTTCTTGATCGAATGTGAGTAAACGCGGTACCCACTTTGAAAAAAGCTTTCTCGTGGTCAAATGCTCACGTATAATTGTGAACACATTGCCTTCTGTTATCTTTAAGGCCTCAGCTATCTCGCGCAATTTTAATTTACTATAATATTTAACCAATTTGTGGAATTTTTTTATGTTTTCTGGAGTAACCACCTCAGTTGGACGACCAGAACGTTAACCATCATCGGTGTCTGTACGACCCCGTTTAAATTCATCAAACCAATAACAAATGATTTTGTTTCTTTGATTGAGCAGAGACAGGATAACACTTTTGAAGCCATTGCTGAGCTTGTACAATATTTTGTGCCATTAAGAAGCAATGATAAATTAACCCACGAAATTATTTTGAATCGATTCTGTTGATAATAACAAAAGGAGCTCCACTTAAATAGCTGACACTTTTTTCTGACAATGAAATTTTACACATAATCTTTTGAATGTTCATACTTCACAAACGTCATATGGATTTGACAAAGGCAGCGCCATCTGTCAGTCAGTCACACGACTTATTGGGTGATGTTTTATTTTCAATTATTGGTTCTATCGAAAAAAGTGTTGTAATCATTTGGAACTTTTATTTCTTATTTCTATATGATCTATAGATCATATACGAAAGCAAATTGTCAATGTCAATATCATATTTTGATAAAAACTTAAAGAAAAGTCCAAACGTCAAAATTTATCTTTCTTTTAAAAACTATAAAAAAAACTAATTCTAAAATTAAGATGACAAATAACAAATTCTGGTGAAGTTTGTGCTCTTAATATCAATATTTAGACGTGCATCGTGATTTTTTATTTCCTATTTAAATTACTGGGGATTTTTTACTACAACTACAACCATCCCACAGTCTGGACTCTCTAAAAGGAGTGGGATTAACAGATCAGCTGTAAAAAATATGTTTTCTAGTAATGCAGCAAGGAATGTGGAAACACTTGACCTTTCAAGTTATGGTGTATAGACACCCTAATTTCTACATACATATATATTGCTCCATGAATTCATTAGATAAACCGTTTGGATGGAAGGTATCTAAATAATCGAATGAAAATGTGCACGGTTAGATAGTACTCAACATCCAAGTTTTATTTTGAGCATTTGTCAGAAGTGGATTCATCAGCAGTCTGACCAGGCAACACCCTGAGGCGAAAAATTTTGTATAAAAATATTTTAATTTATTTTAATTCGGCTAACAAATTAAAAAATATATTATCTACAAAGTGAACACGATTTTTGAAATTTTTACAGAAAAAGTTATGAAGATGGATATTACTAAGTTGGAATTTTTGGAACTGTTAGTGCTATTCATACTGAGCACACTGTTTACACTACCACTACACCAAAACTCACAACTACAACTACTACACAACGCGCGTTTCATACAACCTTCAGCGGTAAAAGATGAATAACCTACAGGTGGCAAATGATAAATAACCTACAAGTGGAAAAAGATGAATAACCTACAGACGGGAAATCTATAAATCTACCACTGGCGTTTATAAAAATAGTTCAAGTTCAAGCACAACAGAGGATGCAACTATTTTGAAAGAATTTTTGTTATGAGAAATAGTGAAATTAAAATTTTCACATTCCAATGGCGCATATCCATATTTATTATCACCTCGTATTTATTATAAGACAAAATGGAAAGTAAAAATATATTTACCCTTGATTTGGTATAATTTCAAGTATTTCTGCTTCTTTATTAATATTAACTCTAGAATCTGATATTGTAGTTTCGTCCCTTTCAATTATTTGAGAATAATGCATCATGGATGGATTTGTTTCAACTAAATCATTTGCTAGAGATTTATTAATGCCGTTTTGTGTCTTTCCAGTGTTGTTTTCGGTAGGTTCTGTATTGTTCACCATAGTACTGCAAACAAAAAAGGTTTTAATTAAAAGAAAGCTACATTATTTATAAGACACATCTAAAATGTAGCAAATACTAACTTATGAACAGGTGTAGGTTGTGTTTGATTTACTTCAGGTTCGGTACCACCTGGATAATCATCTTGTTTCTTTTTTTTTACTTTTGTATCAAGACTTCCTTTAGCAGAACTCTTTTTATTTTTGCGATTATGTTTGTTGGAGTGATTAATGTCTGTCTCAGGTGTCGAAGAAATTGGATTGCAAGATCTTGTACTCATTTTTTCTTTTGAACTGGCTCTTCTATCAACTTTGGTTTGTCGACTATGTTCTCCCTTATGATTTGACTGCAAGATTGAAGAGGTCGTTAAAGTCGAAATGCTCGAGTCACAAACCAATCCAGACAAAACTAGAAGATATGGAAATATTTTAGTGAATTATAATGGTATGGTTAGAAAATTATTTCATAATCTTTATTTTCATCATAATTGATAATTTTTTAATCTCTCATTTATTGCCAGGAATATCATGCATATCACGCTTCTTTTTTATGGTATTTTAGATTTTAAGCTACTGAAATATTTTGATAATGTATTATGTCTTTTATTATTCTAATTTCATATTTTTTCAAAAAATTTAAAAACTTTCGAGTTTGAGTTGATAGAAATCATTGAAACAATAAAAAAACTTTATTAACAGATCATGATTACGTATGAATTTGGTTTTAATAAAAAAACTTTGAATGGAAAACTAATCCTGTTGCCACCATAATGTAGATAATTCTGAAAGGAGTTTTAGAAATATTTTGGCTCTAATAATATTCCAGAGTGGTAAAATATGAATTGTCTCTTGTAGACTCACTTTTTTAATACTTTTATTAACTACTACGTTTACCCAGAAATTCGAAAGTATACATAATTAACAATATAACGAAATTAAGATTAAAGTCAGAATGAGTTGTATAATTTTGGTCTGGTTAATATATATAAAAAATATTGATGATTCGGCATCAAGTTTTCTATTGAAAGTTGTGTCTATCTATACTCCTTTCATTTAGCTAAACAAAATCGGCATTAGATATAATTTGTTTAGTCTAAGGAAAAAAATCTTGATATATTTTGTTTATTCCATCATAAAGAGGTTCATAACTAGTAGCTTGTATCAATAATTGTTAAAAAATGGAAATTTTTTAATTTGTTAGATTATTACCTTCAACTGTTTATTTTTCCTACTAACTTGAAGATGTTTTTATTTCAAGACAACTTTGGACTCATGATCCACAATAAAAAAATCTAGAGATAAATTTTCTTTCTTATTCGTGTCATTGTTACAAACTGGTTAAATAACTTAATTCACAACTTTATAAAAACTATTTATTAACATAAAATATAAATAAATAAAGTAGTTTCAATAATCTGACTACTGTTATCGTTGGATGTCCAGACTATATAGAACATACTATGCGTGTTTATGCTCTTTTTTCATACTAATATTATTGTATAGAAAAACTATAATACATTATATTTATGTTCGTTAGAGTCGCATCAATACAAAAATAAGTAATAATAATAACTTCAAGTGTCTAAGGGACATATGGAATCGCATAACTACGACGTTGGTTCCCATCAGGGGACGTTCAGTTTACATTAAATCTTAACGAATGCAATAGTACCTAGAAGTAGAATGGGTAGATTTATGATTCTTCACAATCACATTAATATGAGACAAAAATTAGGTAATCCGAGGTAATACGTTAATGAACATAAGAAAGGGACACATTGTACAACTTAATATATGGTTAACAAAACCTCCTTTTTTTAAATGTTTATAGAAGGTGATCCGAGACTTTTGGGATTGAGTAGATGATATAGAAATAATGCTGAGACAAAAAAATTTTTTTCTCATACGAGTTATAAGCCTTAAAAGTTACGAAATCAGAACTTACATTTAAGTATATTTTCTAAATTATACATTAGAATATTATAATTTTTTAATGATTACGTATGCACGTGTAGTGTGTTTGACGAAATAAATGATTCTACACTTCTATCTGAAAGCCAGGGGTGGATCATATCCAATAGTTAACAATCCGTAACTTTTACAGAGACAACCTGTGCAATCTAGGAAAATTAATTGTTCAATCGATTGTTTAACAAAAAGGTTCAACATTTCTGAAGACGTCACCTCATTTGGTCGACCACTACGATGCTGGTCTTCGCAGGTCGTATGACCTCGTTTAAACTCTGATACCGAATATTTTACTGTTGATAATGAAGGAACAGTCTCACCCAGAGTAGAATCTAGTTCAGCTTTTATATTGGTTGAGCTAATGCCTTTCAAATAAAAATATTGTATAACGATGACCAATTTTTTTTCATGTTTACAAATCCCTCGTTGAAGAGGGAGAAATTTCCGATAAAAAAGTCCTAACTTTATTTCCATTATTTATAATTTTAATTTGACGTTGGAGAGATCCGTCCGGCTGTTAGGGTATGCGCGTGCCACCGCTAAAGGGATCAAAAAACATAATTTTTTATATCATAATGTCATTTTAAAAATTTGAAAACATTCGAGTATCTTCTTAGTACTTGAAAGAATCGATACCCGTAGAAAAAAAATTTAATGACTATTTTCCAAAAATTTATCCAATTGTTAACTAAAAATTTTTTCCTTATCTCCTTTGGCATAAATAATGGGATGAAAGGTAAGTGGGCTATAAATTCTAAACTTTGTGTAGCCCTTTTGAGATATATACTTTATGAGATCCTGCGATAAACGTTCGTAAAAGTTTGATAATTTTTTAATTATGAATTTTTAAAACTATTTCAAAATTAAATATCTGAAAAATTTGTTGAATTTTTTTTCCATTCTATGCTTGTTTTCACATGACAGTAATTAACATAGGTCATGAATTGTTTACGTAATTTGTTTATAAAACAGTATTAAATAGAGAATTTTTTTTGCTATTTTGTTGTCCAGAGAAAATTATGATCTTTAAAAAAATTCTTTCTTAATTTTAATGTTTAATTACTTCGAATTGATTTTTTTATATTTCAATTGCATAAATAATTAGTTAAGAAATAATTTTGCTTTTAATAATCATAATTGGCACTTTTAAATAGTTTTGCGAAAAAAATTTTTATTAATTATTGATTAGATTAAAACATTGTTATAAACAAAGATTGACCAATATTATATTTTTTTCTGGTGCAGGAAAAAATGATGAAAATAACTATACATAAACAATGCAAAAATTTTTTTTTATTTATTGTACTTTCTTATATCATAGATAAGGTAAACATTGATATATATTCTAAACTATTAGAGATAAAGGACATTAAAATCATTTTATAAAGAATAAATTTCTCTCTCAGATAAATCTGAGGTCAAGTCGTATCTATCCTTTATTGTTAATAAAAATTATGTTTTTTTTTTCAGTTTTTCATATTTTTTGTGATACTTGTTAAATTATACAGATACAGCGATAAACCCTAGAACAATTTTGTTAAGGGCTAAATTACCTAACAAATTTTTAATTAATTATACTTATATCAACCATTCTTTAAACAATATGATTACTGTGTTTGGTGTTCATTTCGCTGGAGCCTTGTTGAACATAAATGCATTCTCTTTTATTATGTTAAAATTAATTTTTTTTGTATATATTACAAACACACGCGCGCGCGTGAGAACCCCTTCCTTCTAAACAACCACCCCTGGATAAATTCGCGAATGGAAGGACATTCCACCACTCAATGTCATTTCGACAGGTCCTCGTCCAAGTTCGCTTGACAGTTTCACGCGTAGACTCGTGCCTTTCCCCTGGATTCTATGGGAGATTTTGGGGATCTTCTATTTTTAAGAGTTAGCCTGTTGGCTATACACTCTTATCTTCTTAAATGTCTTAATGTGTGTGTGTTTTAGCTGTCTCGGATGAACTTTTTCTAACCTCCTTCGACAAGAAATGATCTAAACCGAGTGGTACTTCGCCTTCTTTACAGCTATCCACGATATATAATTCAGCATTTGCTTGTGAAGTGTGGAGTTACGGTGTCAGAGTTGACTAGGAAAACCAAGAGTCTTGTTAAAAAAGTTTTATTTTTTTGAATTTTTTTGAGTTTTTTAGTTTTCGTTTTTTTGGTATGTGTTTTTTTTGTATTTCTGATGTTTTTTACTAATCTAACTTAATCTGCTATCATATCGATCCATTTGTCTTCTCGACCTCTCTTGTTTCCTGTAATCCTTTCGGGTGTACCTTTAATTCCACGTTGGGATACGTTGCCAGCATAGCTTTTCTGCCCAGTCGACATTTAATGCTTGTCTCAGCGTTACGTTTTGTTAGGCGGGAAGATTTTTCCTGTTCAATTTGCATGAGAGAGAGAGAGAAACGCTCAATTCTAAAAAAAATTTACAATTTTTTAGACAAAAGCTTGTAATGTTTATTTCCATGCCATCGAGGCGTATATCATAATCGGTATTATTATACTCCTAATAAATCTGAGTTCTGTTTCTGTCTTTAGCTTGCTTTTTCTATCGATTAATCCGCATAGTCTTCTCTCGCTTGTCTTACTTTGTCGACAGTGATTTTCACGTATTCGTTGAAAGTGAAACCTTGATCCAGGTATTTGGCCTTTTGTATCCACTGGATTTCTTCGTCGTTAATTTTTATGTTCCGGTCGGATCGGTGGCTCCGTCTTTTCTCACAGTTTACTTGTTTTACATATTTTGTAACATTTGTCTATCTCGTTTGCAGCGTTTTTTAGTCTTTTCGTGATGTTTCTCACCTTCACGCACCTCGTTGCTATTGCGGTATCGTCCGCATATAACGCTGCCATGGTGTTTTCCGTTTTTGGAATGTCCGCTGTGTATATGTTATATTAAATCGGTGATATTACTGCTCCTTGCGTACTCCCGCCTGCTGCTCTCCGATTTCTCGTTTACAACGTTCACCCGAAACTTCCTGTCTTTGAGCTACGTGCTCAGAAGTTTTATGAATGGTTAAGTGTATCCTGCCTCTTTCATCTCGTAAAGCAAGCCCTCATGCCACATTCGGTCGAAAGCCTGGCTTAAGTCTAGAAAGTTTACCCCTGTGGATTCTTTCTGGTTGAAACCTTGAGTAGTATTTTGAACTAGTCTCATGATTTGCCGTTTGATGCTGTGGTTTCTTCTAAAGCCAAAGAGTTCTTCTGGTTTCGTATTCAGAGACCTTGTTTGTTCATTCATAAGTCTCATTTACACTCTCGCTGCGATTTTATTCATGGCAGGTAGCAAACTTATCGGTCTATAGTTTTGCGGGGCAGTGGATTAATTTCCGGCTTTTCTCAGCATTATGATGTCTGCTTGTTTCCATCCGATGGGAAGTGTTTCGTCCTCAACATGCCGCTTATTATGTTCGAAAGCTATGCCACGCCTTTTTCGGGATATTTATCAATTAGGCGCTACAATTACCGTGTGTATGATATTAGAAAGTATAATAACAAATGAAAAAAAAAATTCTTTTATACTTTTTTACATAAAGCTGTTTTATAAATTTTGTTCTGCTTCAGAAAAAAATATAACGTTAGTCATGTTTGTTTATAACAAATTTTTGAATTTATGAATAATTAATAAAAAATTTTTTGCTAAACTATTTAAAAGAGTAAAATATGATTTTCAAAATTATTTATTATCTAATTATTTAAACAATCGAAATAACAAAAATCGATTTTAAGCAATTAAACTTATTTTTTTTAAATCATAATTTTCTCTGGACAAAAAATAGATTTTTTTTTCATAAATATCCCTACTTATTTAAAACAATTTTATGAAGAAATTACTTAAAAATTTCATAACCTATGTTAATTACCGCCATTGTTTAATGTAAAAACAGGCATAGCTAAATATTAATTGAAACAAAGATATTCAACAATTTAAAAATGTTTTGCCAAAGTTTTTAAAAGTGTAAATTATGATTTTTAAAAGCAAAATTTAAACAATTTAAACAATCGAAATGAAAAAATAGATTTAAAACAATTTTATGAGGAAATTACGTAAACAATTCATAACCTATGTTAATTACGGCCATTTAATGTGATAACAGGCATAGCTAAATATTAATTGAAAAAAAATTATTTAATTTTGCAACAATCAACAATTGTTGACCGGAAAAATATTGAAAAAGTCACAGTAGATATTTATAAGGTCAAAAATAACGTTTCTGTTAAAACTTACATTTCTTATCTTTTTGTGATAGATTGTTAATAACGATAAGAGGAACAAATTTTCTCGAAGGTTGACGTCGTGTTCTAGTAGATCTTCTTAAACCTAAAAGTTAAATTCAAAATGAATTATTTAATTCAAATAAATTGACCTACAACTACATCTTTCATTGATTTTGAGCTTATTATGTGAATTACATATGAATGGGGTAAAATGAATATTTCTAAATTCTCTAGGGTGCTTTTTTTTCAACGATTATTTTCTGTCCCAACGAGAAATTTTTTTGCCCAAAAAAAAATTGGGCCCTTAATACACTAGTTTACATGATTTTGATACCCCAGCTAAAAGTTGTTATTTTATTATTCATTTAGGTAGAAAATTATCCAGAAAAAATAAAAAAATTCTGGCACGACTCTTTTTAGAAATATTTATTAACTGATATACATTATTTTGATATTAATACTAAGATAATTAAAACAATGAATTTTTGCTTTCTTTTTATAGCTATTTGAATTATTTTCTTTTATAATAAACCAACATTATAAAATCCTTGATGTCGTGCCTCGAAAACCTTTAAATCTTGGTGAAAACGTTTCCCTTTATTCATCGCTCTTACTTCCTAAGTTTTCAGGAAAAAATTCTGATGCCAATGTAAAAATTGAATTTTTAATGACATGTTTACTCCCAGCTTATTAAAATTTTCTAATAAATCGGTAACAATTTCTTTGTAATTTTCACTTTTTTTATTTGCCAACTAAAATGTTTCACAACCATTTTGAATGACTTTCAAGTAACTATCTAACCTAACCAAACTGAGAATTTTTCATAATTTTATGGATTTGTAGGCCAACAAAGATACCCCTCTTCAATGTTTGGAAAGATTTTTGTAAATGGCGGAAAGCATCATTGTTTTTGTCAAGCGCCTTCACAAAATTTTTCATGAGCACTAATTTGATGTGTAAAGGACAGCTAATATTTAATGTTCATTTTCCCGGTGTATACTGATTCCGGATAAGCATTTATTTTCTTACATAATGATGTTGTTTAGCCCTACTTCCCACAAACAAAGAAAACAACAGTTTTTGTACAATCACCTCGCAACCCTAAGAACATAACGATGACCTTGAGGTAGCCACACACTTTCCATTGGTATTCTTAATAATTAGGACCTCTTAGGACTAGCTCTATGCGCAACAAAATCCAAAATTATTTAATTTAGCGGAAGACCATCGACAATATCCCCCTGTGTCTTTATTGAAAACTCTCCCTTCCCGTTATGGATCGCTGCAAAATTTTGGGCCTAACATCTGACTTTTGACGTACTTGGAAACAACATCATAAAAATCAAAGGCAAAATTATCTTCGCAAAATATACAGAGCCCTAATTCGCTCAAAATTAATTTATGGTTATCACATATATATGTCTACCTCAAAATATGACCTTAACCTTTTAAACCCAGTGCATAATACAGCTTTACGTTTTTATCTAGGTGCATATCGATCTGGCCCTATAGAAAGCCTTAACTATGAAACTTATGAGCCTCTACTTTGGATCAGACGGCAGCAACTACTTCTTTCTTATGCTGGCTCTGTATCATTTAACTCCTTCAGCCCTGTCTACCCTCTAGTCATAAACAACACTAAAAATTTATTCCAACCATCAACCATTCCACCAATAAAGCCCATACCATTTATATTATCACAGCTTCTCGACGGCACAGGCCTCTCACAAACAAGTCCTTTTCTATTCCCATTACTCCATCATGGATTTTATTTACGGTGCTTTCAAGAATGAAACAGAAATAGGCTGCGTAGTTCCCAAAAAATAAGAGTTATTATCATCTGGTTACCTTCCCACATTGGAATCGTATGTTACAAATTAGCAAATCAACAAGCAAAGAGTCGCATCTCTGATATGCCCTTCCCTTCTGAGGTACATGTGGTGCGACTCAACTTGAGCGAATCTTTAAACTATGAAGAAAGCTATTAGATATTTACTCGGACTAAACAGCAGGGCTCTCTGCAGGGACTTCTTTAAAAGATTAAAAATTCTGACTCTTCCTTCATTATTCATCTTTAGAATCCGTTTGCCTAATACGTAACCACGCACTGGTAGTACAGTCCGTCCATAAAGAAACCCGAATTTCTCTGAATGACCGAACAAAAAACCAAATCGACCATGTACTAGTGGAAAGGAAGCAATAAAAATTGATAACATATGTTAGAAGCTACAGAGGAGCGGACTCGACTTCTGAACAGAGGAAATCCTCAGGATCTAGTAAAACGTAGCGTAAGGGTATTAGAAGATGAATGTGTGGCGAAAAAAATTGAAAATGTAATGACAACAAACCTGAATAACAAACAAAATGGGAAGATGTCGAGATGGAGTGGACAGAGATTGAGAAAACAATGAAGGATTTGACACAGAAAGAACTAGGAAGATTGGAGAATAAGAAAAAAAAGAATGGTTCGAAGAATACTGCAAGCAGGCATTAGAAAAAGAAACCAAGCAAGACAGAGAATTGAAACAGGAATACGCACAGGAAGGGAAAAAAGCAAAGAAAATGTATAGAGAGAGAGGAAACGAAAGCTTTTGGAGATCAAACTAGAAAACATCGAAGAGTATTATATAAACAAAAAGACATCAGAAATTTTGATCAGGGGGCAAGAACAAGAAAAGATACCAAACACGACCAGGCAGGAATATTACGGAGACAAAGACGGCTCACACCTAAATATGTAAAAAAGAGATACTGGACAAGTGGAAGAAATATTTCAATGAACTGCTAAATGATGAAACAGGCGAGGACAAAGAAGAGAAGAATGGAGTCCCAGTTAATAACATTAGGTATGCTGAGAACACTATCTTAATAGCGGAAAATATAGAAGACCTTCAATCAATTGCAGAAAAGGTAAGAATAGTCAGCTAGCAGTATAGGCTAGACATGAATTTAAATAAAACTAAATACATGTACTTCTGGAAAATGCAAGATCAGAATGCACAGTTATAAATTGGAAATAACCACATTAAAAAAAGTACAGAAATACAAATATCTAGGGACTTATATTAATTCGAGAAATTTCAACACCGAAGAGATGTAACTGTGCTGCACTGTAACCTGAAATGGAATATATGATCATAGTAAAAAGACTATGTTGGATGGGGAATAGCCAGAATGGACGAACATAATTGGGTGAAAAGATCCTTATTAAGAGGAGAAGGAACGAAAAAGAAAAAGGGCTTCCGCCGATGCTTTTTGTACATACAAAATTGTAGAAATTGGAATTAAACTAATCTTAGATAGATGCGGGAACATAGAACAGAATGTTTGTGTAGATATTATCGACACCTGTTTTGTACCATTATTTGTAGAACAAAACTTGAACGGACCAATGTATTAAAGAGTTATTGATAACTCGAATAGTTCCTGCAATGAGAAATGAGAAAAACTAACTTTGATCCCACTGGGTTTCAACAGGATATGGTTCACCAGCACACAGAAGTTTTTTAAGGTGAGTGTCATGAAAAAAATCTTGTTGAATTTATGGAACTGTGTAATGGCTTCATAATCATAATCAGTGAAAATAAAGCAGAAGAATCTGTATAAGATTTTAAAGCACTAATGAAATTAGCTGTATAGGAATTGAAAACAAAGTACCCTGATGTAATAAACTTGTTCATTTATGTATAATCAATTTCAGTATCAAAAATTGGGGCTCTGTCATTAGTGCTGTTCGGACAGAGATAACAACAGCATTGTCATTAGTCAATTGATGATACTTTCGAAAATCGTTAAAATGGCTCGTTCTCATTTTAATAACGAAGATTATGTAAATTTGCTTTTAATACATGGTGAATGTGTCAAAGTTGTATTGTATTTTCACTGTGTATAAAATGAAAAATTTTTCAACTTAGATTCTAATATGTCTGACCTTGCTAAAAGCAACCGAACAAAAATTATTTTCATAACTTTGATGATATCTTCATAAAAAAATAAATTATAAGGGTCTGCAAGGGTCAAATGGTTACAAAAAAATTAATAACTCAAAAAGTATGCATTTTTCGAAAAAAGTTTTTATACAAAAGTATAATAAAATTTTACGTAGATTTACATATACAGGTGTAATATACAAGTATCCGAAAACCCAAACGTAGAAATTTTCATGATTTTACTATAAGTATTTTCCCATATACAGATAGTTATAACTCGTCATGGTGTATATGGTAAGTCGACTGCCTCTGCTCTGCATAGTTTGAGCCTTCATAGATATTGGTGATACCTTCTCCAACATGCCAAGACATTCCATCCATCAGGCACTGGTGACAAGGAGTCGGACTAAGCATGGCAACCTTGGATAGTCACATTATCAAAGTCAATATAGGGGATGAAGCAATAACTGCAAAACCGAGATGAAGCAATAACTGTAAAACCGGGATGCGGATGCTCACAAGGCGTCTACTTATCGCTACTACTAGGGTCATTGGTAGTCGATAATGTGTTGTTAAATCTAACCAAAGCGGATACGGCGATGACCTGGCGATAATTGTGTGGGATAAGCATGAATGATCCTATGGGATAAAATGCAAACCGCTCTAACAATTGCTCAGAGATAGTGGGATGCAATGTTCAGCAAATTGCAGGAGGTCTCATCAGATACTACTTCTACTGTTCAAACAAATGAAGATGCAACAGAAACTACTTCTCGTAAACGGTGTGCACCATGTCAAAAGGATAGGAAAAAAGGTATACCTAGTACAGATGTAAAAATTGCGGGTGATATTTATGCTTAGGTACACATTGTTCCGTTATTTGTTCTGATGGGTGTACTCGCGAAAAAGACTGATACATTTTTTTTTGCGAAAAAAAATTATTGGTAATCAGTTTGCAATGTAAATAAAATATATAGACATAAAACTATTTATACTTTATATTAATTTTTATTTTGTCTGTGAAATGTTTTGTAAAATATTGTATTCACCTATCTCTTCATTATTTTATACATTCAACATGTTTGCTTATTGTTATATTTTTATATTTCTTCGCAAAGCTTTTTAATAAACATCTTGGACTTGAAATTTAATTATTTCAATAATTTTACCAATTTTCTATAATGTTAAAGTAGTAATGAGGGTATAATTGGACAAAATAGAAAAGACACTTATGCTCCATATAGAGGTGCGACTACTGCAGTGTTAAAATGGAATTTGCATCACTATTTATAATCTATTGGGATAGTGCTAGCTAACAACGAAAACATGCCTTAATAGCAAACAAATTTATATATGAAAGAAAGCAGAATAGAATGTAGCCCTAAAAAGGATTGTTTTTAATTAAAAAATATGTTTCTTATTTTTGTTCATAAGACTACTAAATTAGTTTAAATAATGTAATATTATGAAAAGTATTACATTTATTTTTAATATCTCACCTGTAGTATCTCCTCCATTTGATTCGATAGATGCTTCTTGAAATGCTGGGGTAGATTTTTTATCTAAATACAAAAGTATCATTATTTCACAAAAAATTGAATGGATGGATTATTTTTAAAAATTTTTCATATTTATATTCCTATCTGACATGGGTTTAGAAGGTCTTCTTCAGAGACCCAATCTCTGAAGTCGAATGGATTATCAAAAAGCGTGTCAGACGGTATAATTGATGTCACTAAAGTTAGCAGAGCAATATTAGCAGACCGAAAAAACAATAAGCGTAAAATTGAGTGCTAATTAAATGCGTTATTTTAAAATTTTCCACTGTGCAAGTTTTTGAGAAATTGATTTAACTAAGTTAAATGTGCAAAATCAATAGATAATTGAAGTAGAATGTCTTGACAGTCAGAAGAAGACTTAAGGCAGCCAACTTTGAACCAAAAAGACTAGCTAGATACCCCAAATCCACCCCAGCCTACCGAGCAACGTTAATTGGACTGACGAACAATGGGGCTCTGTTCTCTTCTCAGACGAAAGCAAATTGTACCTGGACGGTAAAGATAGGAGAGGACGAGCCCACAGGAGACTTGGAGGAGGTTCCTTTTTGGTTTGGGCAGGTTTTCAATGCAAGAATATTGTTCCCTGTCTCAATTTCATTGGAGAAAATTTCATCTTAATGCAGAATAATGTTCATCCACGTACTGCAGGTTCCATACGGCAGTATTTACAGGATGTCGAAATCGACGCTATAGATTGGCCAGCGTGTAGCCCAGTCTTAAATCCTATCGAGCATTTATGGGATGAGCTTAAGAGAAAAGTTCGGGATAGGCAACCTGAGTCAGTCACGATATCGGACTAACTGAAGAATGGGATAGCATCAAACAAAAGTATAAAAAACTTATGAGATCCAAATAAATTATTTTTCGAGGAATTTAAGCTTTTCTTTACTGTTAGTTATAACACATTTTCATTGTTTAAGATTCCTTTTGGTTCGATGTATTTTGCCAAAAAATAGCTCAATAACAACATAAATCACTCATAAAGCTAATGCTAATGGCTTTGAGATGCCAAAATCAGAAAAATAATAAGAGCTACAGATTTTTGACTAAAGACTTTTGACCGCGAGCGTAGGACTTCAGTCGTTTCTGCGCTTACGAGTTTACTTCCAAGGCATTGGAGTTAATGGAGTTTCAAATTCGTCAATGAAAGTTGTCAAATAGGTGAAGAGATGCAACAAATACAAAATTTTTTGGCATGAAGTTGTTAATTTTAAATAATATAGGGTTAAAATTTGATCAAGATTTTTACGTAAAAGTAATTTCTTTAAAAATACCCTGTGGAACCTAGTAAAACCATATATTTTGGGAATAGGACACAAAAACAAAAATCAAATATAGAAAACATAAAGCACCATATTGTCTATAACTTTGTTATTGGACTTTTTTCTCAAGAACATGCAAATGAAGTGAGACTAATTTTTTGTAAAACTCCCTATATAAATGAAAATAACCATTTATCTTACTTACTATTTTTCTTCTTTTTGGATTGTGGAACTCTTTCCATCAAAGGAACTTTGAACACATTATCATCCCCAATTTTCTCAATATTATCGCCTTCTACTATAGAATTTAATCTAGTGCCCAATTCCGTAAATTGATTAGGGATATTACCAGTTCTATCATTTTCTTTATTGTATGTGGAAGCATCTATCCTATTCAAAATTACATGTAAATATTTGTCTTTCTCAAAATTTTCAGTTTCAGTCTGAAACAAAGCTTTAGCAACTTTAGAAATAGTATTTTTCTTAGGGAGTTGAGTCTTTTGAGTAGAATGTATAGGAGTTGGTCCATTCTCATAAAAACAGCACTCTGACTCATCATCACTATTCCTGTATTGGTTATTAACATTGGCAACCCATTCTCTAACTGGATCGTTAGACAAATGTTTCTCGGCGATAGATGTATGACTAATTGCAGTTGTAATTCCTTGATCGTTTGGCACATTTTCTATTGGTACATCTTCTATTGGCACATCTTCTACTACAGGAGTTGGTTTCACTATTTTATTTAATGAAGTGGTTATACCACGAGGAAGAAAACAAGAATTCAATGACTCATTATCATCTTCTATGTTCTCAGCTGTTTCTACAGCATTCACCACAGTTTTATCAACTCCTTGATCACTACAGTTTGATACGCAGGACTCAGACTCATCGCTATCTATTTGCTTTGGAATTGAATGTTGCGTCACATTAGGCAATGCAGAATATTGTCTTAATTGTTTTTTGGTTTCTTTGTCTGCTTTAATATATTTTGAATTTTTTATAAAACTGAGGTGAATGCTAGACCTAGTTGGTAAATTGAGGGTTTCGTCCAGCCTCCAGGGTTTTTTACTATTATCTAAGAAGGCATAATCATCGATACTGGAAGAAAATCTGCCTTCTGGTTTCAAACTATCAAACAAATTTACTCCCTGAGCACATTCTTCTATCAAACGAGTATAATTAGATATTGAGCTGTCACTGCTATCATTCTCAATAGGGGCATACTTGTAGCTTGTTTGTGTCTGTATTTCTTGATGGTTTGGTTGCTCTTGTAAAGGATTCAAACATTTATTCACTGAAGACCTTCTGTAGGAAGTTTGTACACTCCTGCTCAAAACTGGTTTCGGATTGCTTGAAGAAGATTCTGTCATACGTCTTCTGATAAGTTTGTCTATGAATTTTGAAAGTCTCTCTGGTTTATTCACAGTATTCACTTGACCAGGTTTAGAAACATGTTTGTCAATTGTAGTTTTTTTGTTTCTTGGTTTTGGAACAGGGGGTTTAATCTTATTCATAGTTTCCATTTGATTACCAGATGCTTCTCCATTTGTATGTGCCTCAATGTTGTCTGAAGTTCTATCCTCTATTGCAGTTTTTGATAATTGTTTTATTTTTGGTTCCAAATTTTTTGTATGGATGAAATCTACACTCTTTGACCGCATCTTGTTGTTTCTCTCCACATATTCTTTATTTTCTTGTAAAATTATTTGTGATTGTAAACGTTGTCTTGTGATCTTTCTATCACTACTGGTACTTTCCATATACCTAGAGATAGGCACTGGCAAGAGGCTCTTACCTGTGCCTTTTCCAAATACATTCTTAACCAAATCTCTTGTTGTTTTTGTTTTGTCATTATCTGGAGTTTTGTCGGAATTAAGGTTCTTTTTCCTAAGCAAAACCCTTCTCAATGAAGATCTGCTTTTGTGTATACCCAATAATGAGTTTTTATCCTTTGACATTACTGATGTATCAAAATTCTCTATATTCTTTTGTGAATTAGGAATTGTAATTGATGGTTTTTTGAAAATAGTAACATGTGATGAACTTATTTTTCTTGATGAGTGATTTCGGGATGGAGATTTCAGAGCTTCTCTTTCTGAACTAGAACTATCTGAATGGCACATGTTATTATCAGATACAGAATTTCTGTTAGTTTTTTTACTTGTATTGATTGATGTTATTTTAGGAGATATATGTTTGTTGATAATGCCATTATGTGAATCTTTTCTGCCAGTTGAGCGTTTGGAAGATGAGCGTTCCTCATCTGTTTTTGGAGTAGTATATGTTTCTTTATTTTCACTCGTACTTCTTAATGATCTTATAGTTTTGCTTTTGTTTATTACCTCAGATATCTCACCATTATCTAGAGCATTATTTGAAAACTTGTTGTTAGTGTTTTTCAAAGCACTTTTCTTTAAAAATTTCAAACTGCTTGATCTTTCTAGTGGCTTCTTGTTATCTTGTCTACAAACTTCTGGCGTCACATTATTTCTTGAATTAATATTAATTTTGTGATTACTTATTATGGTCTTACTATTTTCTTTAGAATTGTTATGATTTAAATCAGCGTCAAATTCATCTTTCTTTGAATTTATACTATTTATGGAATACGAATTGCCACTTTTCCTTAAATTACTCACTCGAGTTTCATTATTTCTGATAGGTGAAAGAGAAGAATCTGATGCAAAAAAATGCTTATAGCCTTTAGCAACCAATGGGGTACTAGTGACATTTTTCTTAAAAGCTCTATGTACTACTGAAGGTCGAAGTTTTGGGGGTTTGATTTCCACATTAAGTAGATTTTTCTGATTTTGTCGTACATCACATTCCTGTAAAATACAATTAAATTCATAAATGTATTCTCTGTTCAACTCACAATATTTATCTGGCACCAGAAAATTTAGAATAGAAAAGTAATTTAATTGAAATAAAGTTCGTTCTTTCTAATTTTGAAATCAAAAACTAAGTACAACATTACTGAAGAATCTTCTAGATTTCTAACAAAATCATCTTTGATGGAAATCTATCTGTATTTAGAATTTCTATGGTACATTTGTATCAAAGTGACCACTAAGAAATTGTACTTTACATTAAAAAAATATCAGAAATGGTTATGTATAGTATCAAAAATGAAATTCTTGACTAGTGCAATAAATATACTGCTGATACTGATCAGGAAAGCTCTGGGAGCAACATAGAAGATACAGTAACTAAGATGATAACCTATTAACTGTTAGTATAGATAATGTACTTAATCCATCTGATTTATTCAGCAAATTCAATAAGACTGAGAACAGCAAAGGTTCAAATCACTTTGTAAAATGTGGATCGGAATGGTACAAAACTCCATATCTCATGAAAGTAAAGATACTAAAATATAGCATCCAAAAAGTAGTACCTGGTCTTACACAATAAATTCGGATTTTACATTCACAAAAGATAGTTTTCACCTTTTTTTTCTGAAGAAATTATAGATATAATTCCATTAGAAACTGATTGAAAAGCTTAATGAAAAATTCGTTGTGCATTAAAATAATAAATAAAAGCTTTTATTGGAGCTACTTGTGGTAACAAAAAACCCATATACATTGTGAGAAAATTAGTGACAAACTAGAACTGATATTGGAAGTTTTTGAAATGTTTATATTAAGTTGTGAAAAGATTAATGTTTTTAGAGTTAGATCAAGGACTTTATACTATTACTATTATAACTACTCTACTAATTGGATAAATGTAATATAAGTGAAGAACCACCCCAAAACAGCAAAAAGCATCTTCCTGAAGTATAAAACGTTTTTTTCGAAACGATAAAAAAAAGAACAAGTACCATTTATAATGTATATATATGTATATATAGCAAAAACAAAAAGTTTAGTAGTAAAAAACTCACTTGGAATACAATCCTATAATATATTTTCACCGAAAATAGAAATATCAGTCTGAAATTCTCAGGAATCACCGAGGAGGCTATAAAAAAAATATCGAGATCATACCACCCCCAGAACATCCCCTAATCCCCTAATTTAAAAAAAATAACCACGGCGAGGATCAGTCTGAAATTTTTAGGGATTAATTAATGGTATGACTAAATATGGAGTTAGATCAGATATTAAGTTTAGGAAATACCTTACTATGTTGACAATTTAGATGAAATTTCATTGACATAAATGGTGGATAAGAATATTAATCTAATAAAATCAACAAAAATCAACATTTTTTTCACGTTTTTTGTTTATTAGATAGCGTGACAGCTGAAAGAAAAATATGATTATAAATCTAAATCTCGCCTCAGTTAGTTATGGTCAAGAATTGAAATCAGACAGATTATGGAAATGAAAAATCTAGTGAAAGGATGGTCGCTGCCTCTATGGATAATTTAAAATCTTCAGATAAAAAAAACAACAAACCTACTGAAAGAATTCACATGTTAGCAATCTAATATTGATAATAGAAATGAAAAATCTGCAGAAAGAGCTTTGGTAAAAATAGTTTAGAATGTGATGTTGGTAATAGAAACAAGAACACTGCTAAAATAACTAATGTATCTGCTATGAATAGTTAAGACTATGATACTGATGATGAAAATTACAAATTCAAATTCATACTGAAACTTGTGCAAATCCCTATTTATCTGGTTTTCTAGGGAAAAGTTCACAGCGAATAAAGTGTATTTATAGTAGTCGACTGGAATCCCTTAGAAATTCCTTTATAACTTTTTTTAGTTATTTGCTAACAGTAGCTTGAGTGAGGAGATGATTAGGTGATGTTCAGGGGGTGGTATGGTCTCAATATTTTTTCTGCCTTTATTGTGTCCTTGTTGGTAATTTCTAAAAATTTTAGATTGATCCTCGGCCTTAGTTAATTTTTTCAATTATTTACTAACAGCTGCGTTAGTGGGGGGACGATTATTGGATGTTCCGAGGTTGTTATGATCTTAATTTTTTTTTCCAACATTTTTATGGCCTCCTGGAATATTCCTGAGAATTTTAGGCTGATACTCGGTCTTTTCCTATTTTCGGTCAGAATAAATTATAGGGGTTATATTCCAAGAATGACTTTAGAGTTTTTTACACCTAATCTCTTCGAGATAAAAAAAATATATAGAAAATTATAAAATCTGTATATGTCCAATAGTCTAGCAATAAGATGATTTGTAACTAGTGTAATCAATTATTATGTTGTTAGCAATTATTATATTGTTAAATTAGTCATCTCCTTTAAACAAAACTAAATCCAATCATGTTTTTCTATGTTATTTAGAGGGCTGAAACTGTATCATTATTTAGATATATTAATCAAGAACACATGTTTTTCTATTAAATGAAAGATATTTGTACTTCACTATAAAAATTTTGTTAACAATATAGTGGCAAGTATTTCATTTATATACTTTACATGATTTCTTATAAAGATTCAGAGTTCTTACTATAAAGACTGTAATACTTACTATCAATTTTTTCAACTCAGCTGCTAAAACATTTACAGAGTCATCAGATTCACTTTCTGACACATCACTAAAAAAAATATTTGATATTAGTGAACATCATTTCATGCTAATATTTTGGCTGAAACTCCTTTTCTAAGTATTCTTCATTTCTTTCATTCTATACTTTTTTAATTTATGAAAATATACTTAGATACCTGGTAAGACAATGGCTGTCTTTTTTATAAAAAATGGTGGCACTGCAGCTCAGGATTTGGTTATGTCTGAACATAAACTATCAGCATTACTGCAAATTTGCTTATTAGGTGTTGAGTTTGGGAGCAATGTGTCCTGGTATAGTCACTTAGCTGAATTAGCTGAGGTACCTTCACAAAAATTTGGAGCCCTCTTAAAGACCATAGAGCTGTATACTCCTCAACAGCTTCTAATCAACTACAAGGCCCAGATTTGTCTCTCTTTGGAATACTGCTCACACATTTGGTACTCGGCTCCCAAACATAACCTTAAGATGCTTAGAAACTTAGAGCATAGAAGAAATATTGCTGACATAACTTTATTTTATCGATACTACCACAACAGATGCTCTACTAAGCAGTCCAATATAATCCTGCCTAGAGCAGTATTTACAAGATCTACTTGACAGGCAGACGTGGCTAATGAACAATGAATTTGCCTGCAGACGCCCAGAACGTTAAGTTATCAGAACTTTTTCCTTTGCAGAAGTGCAAACCTGTGAAATCAGCTAACAAAACACAAATTTTCCTAACACTACAACTTACAGAAGTTCAAGAAAAATATCCACAGGCATCTCCACACAGCAGGTACCACTCAAACTACTCAAGTGTAATAGGATTTACCCTCTTGAGCTTGATTTTTACAAAATAAATAGAGGAGAACTGAAATATGGTTTGTATGAATTTAATTGTTATAATGAAAATTATTTTCAACAATTCCTTAATGCAACTTGATTCAAAGGTAAAAACAAATCTGTGTGAAAGTAGAACGACTTGAAAAGTAATGATCAGTTGATGATAGGTCTAATTACTACTTATAAATTATTGGAGTTAACTTTGATTTGTTTATGTTTATATGTCACTTTATGTTTATATGTCACATATCAGATTTACAAAAGAAAGTACTTTACTTTTATATATGAAGTATTCAAATAAAACATTTAATTCGTAGAAATGAACATTATGCAGCTTCGGTTATCTCCATAAAATATTTGGAGTTTACTAAAACTTCTATTTATATGTTACTTGGCATATACTATTAACAAATAAAAGTCCTTTATATATGAGGTATTGAAATAATAGATTTGCTTCGTAGAAATGAACACTATACAGTTTGGATTACCTTTATACAGAATGTTTATACTTACTATTGCTGAGAATTATGTTTATTCATTTTATATTTTCAATCAAAAATACATCCACTACACAAGCTGCAATTCGTAAATTGTTTTGTTACATTCATGGAATGACTCCGACACAATAAATTCTTGAAAAATTAATTATTTTGCGCTTCGACTCTGTATAATATGTTTAGATTAATTTTCAAAACTCCAATCACTTATCTCCAACGGTTTCATAATTAAGACAGATGACATGACAGATAGTACGTTCAAAGTAATTGTTTTATACATCCGATAAGTAGTTGCATTTCGGGTGCATTCCACTAAGCATTCACGACAATCACGTTAACGACCCCAATATTTCCACTTAATACATGTTAGTTGGTAAAATGTTAGCAGCCATTTCATGTATGTCATATGTCAGTTGTCTAAGTTGTCGTTGAAAATGATCTGTAAGATAGCAAGCATATTTTTCTTTATATATTAATAAAATATTTAAACTTCAAGAAAGTAATCATTATTTCAACGCAAGAAGGCCCTTCCAAGTAATAATCAAACAGTACAGAGGGTGGTGCGTCACAAGAATACTTCAAAAGTATTCATAATATCCCATACTGCATCAAAGAATGAAATAGAACTTACCATTTGCGTGGCTTAATTTTGAAAATTCCGCTAATTCTTTTAACGCTCACTTCGACCGATATTGACAAGGGTAGTCATAAACGTCAATCATGACGCCACGATCGCAGTCGCTGTATGGAACTCCCAAAAGAGTTTTTCTGATGCCGTAAACGCTTAGTGGAATGCACCCATAGAGAAGCTTTGAAGTAATAAATTTTTAATACCAACATTTGCTGAATATTTTTCATTCACTGTATACAACTCTTTTGATGATGAAAGGTTACCTAGCATAGATGAAACGCATGGCGTCCATTTTAAAGCATTAGTTTGTAGCAGATATGCCACCCACCGAATAGTTCTGTTAGGTTTTTACAAGAGTTCAAGGGCTTCGTCCGTTGAATGTGACCATAAATAACGTACATGTATGATGCTGTGAGACAGATCTCCGTGAAGTTAGTCCCAGAATTCAATTATTTTAGAATTTCATTAATGGTAATCATTAGAAATGAGAGAAAAGAAAAATTGTCTGAGCGTAATTAGTTTTTATATAAAATCGGTTTCAATTTATTGTGTGAAGCTGGCTACATAATCCCGTGAAAATGAACTTGGAAGTTTAATTTTTTTTATCATTCTTATCAAAAACTCTGCATGGGAGACTTCACTTTTCGAACATTTGATATCTGCTTACCATGGCAGAAGTAGCTCTCCTTACATAAAAGGAAAAACTAAAACCTGCATAATGTAGGCAGCAGC
The DNA here is from genome assembly GCF_026250575.1 of Diorhabda carinulata. Classification (NCBI taxonomy): domain Eukaryota; kingdom Metazoa; phylum Arthropoda; class Insecta; order Coleoptera; family Chrysomelidae; genus Diorhabda; species Diorhabda carinulata. The sequence continues at coordinate 10,015,281 of NC_079464.1, read as the reverse complement.
AAATAATTAGAAATTAGATGAATGGAAACCATCTGATTGGAAAATGATTAGAAATTTTTTATTTGTTATGTTATTCTATGTTTTGCTGCATAAACCCAGACTCTAATATATGTTTTTGTCGATAACATAAGTATATCCAATACAAACTTACAGAAAGGAAGAGTAGACTATTAATAAATTTTATTTAGATTAAAAGAAAATTATTGAAACTACTTAACGATCGATTATTTCATTTGCTTAAAAACCGTAGAAATACTCATACATACACTTTTCAACGGTTATTTCATATAACAGTTCCTTATGATTTTTTTTATTTATTTGCCCCGTTTTGTATATGGTTACATCAGCAAAAAAGTTTAAACTAAATAAAATTCCAGGATAATCTCTAGAAAATTCTGAACTACCCAATTATGGTAAAGAACAAGGTAACGACAGTTCCTCGTCAAAAATTGAAAGACATGGGATATAGGAGTTTTTTAACATTAACGATGAGAATTAATAGAATAGAAATTTAACATTGAACTGTTGACTTTTAAGGTCTGAACCTTATAAAAAGAATATCTTGTTACTTATGAGAGCAGAAACAATAATATTATGTGGTACCTATGGTGATAATTATTGTTTTTGTTGTGTTTTTTAACACAAAATTACTTGAAATATAGGCTTAAATCGGTTCAAACCCCTGAATTCAGGGGTTTAATTTGATGATAGCTTACAGACCTTTAAACACGGTTTAACACACGGTGTAATTCAAAAACATAATTAAGCCAGTGTTAAACTTTGAACCATTGTTAACCGTACAGTGCAAGTGGCCATTAACTATACGATAAACATTGCAATTGATAAATCGACCCTCAATTACTATTAAAAGCTGGATTTATTGAAAACATAATAACTTTAATCAGTTGATTAAATTGTAAGATAGTTATCTGTGGCAGATAAGTCAGTTAACTGGATGATAACATAAATGAACATAAATATTTCTGAAAAAATAATTAAAAACGAGAAAGCAATTTTACTGTTGAAAGAAGAAAATTAATGCTGAGACTTGCTAATAAAGAATATAATAGAAAATAAAAGAACTGATAGAACAACAAAATTATATACTTTTTCTCTTACTACATAGAGCCTTCGTTTGTGATGAAGCAATTCCACGACTGGTCATATTGTCGTAGTGGACAAAGATTTTATTTAATTTGTATACACAGAATTAAATGTTTCGATCTCTTTTTTTATTGAAATGAATATCTTTGGCTAAAAAATTGGAAATAAAACAATATTTTTAATGTAAATAACACAATATTTGTCCCCGAAGACAATATGGCGGCTGGTTGTTACGTCATCCTAAAATGAACTATTAAATATCTTATCACTATCCAACACGTGATTCATTAAATCCATGATATCATAATGAAAACAGAAAAAATTATTTATCGATTGAAGAATAACGACCAAAGAAATCTGTTATATTTATTCATCACTATTGCCAACATATCTTACCTGTCAAAGTAGTAGAGACACAGACCTAAGGTCTGTGAGTGGAGAGAAATATCAGAAAAATCGAAGTTGAAATTTACTTGCAGAAATTATCCGTCCAATATCTACCTCAAGGATTCTTCCACAAGATGCCTGTACATTACAGGATAAAAATTGCAATGGATAAACCGATTTAATCCATTGTGGTTACATAGTCCAGTCTCGTTAGAGATTCTATCGAGGTAGAGGGTGTAGCAGAACTTATAGAGAAAATATATTTTTGTTAAAGTTAAAATACAAATAATTACTTTTTCAAATGTAAAGTTTATTTTCTACCTAATTTTTAATAATCTTTTGTTTTTAGGAATAATTATAAAACAATAAAATAAAGTTTTGAAAAAATGCCTCTTATTAAACAGCTGTTTAACGTCAGTCCGTATAATCTGTTAATGTCATTATTGTTATACAAATTAGTTTATTGGCCGCAGCCACTTACCCAATTTGTTAGATAAAGGTGTTAGTTAAGTTTGTTTCGAAATTGAAAAAAAAAAAATTGTGAAAGGCATATTATAAAATTGACAACTTATGGTAACGTTTTCCGATAAAATTCGTCTCAATGTAAATGTGATACATATGTTTAAAGTGTGAATCCCCTAAAATGTCTTATTTAAGAGGATCAGCAAATTATGTTTGGTCTACCACAAGCATTCTTGGAAAGGGGGCAACTGCCACAGTTCATCAGGGTGTAAATAAAGTTAACGGTGAACCAGTAGCTGTTAAAACATTTAATCACATCAGTACTCTTCGACCACAGGAAATACAACTTAGAGAATTTGAAGTTTTACAAAAAGTGAATCATGAAAATATAGTAAAACTTCTTGCGATAGAAGAAGAACAAGAAAATAGAGGTAAAGTTATAGTCATGGAATTGTGTACAGGTGGAAGCCTTTTCAACATCTTAGACGATCCTGAAAATACATATGGACTAGAAGAGTCGGAATTCTTATTGGTTCTGGAACATCTTTACAAAGGAATGAAACATTTGAGGGATAATAGTTTGATTCATAGAGATTTAAAACCAGGTATTTTATTTTAATAATATTGATGATGTCCTATAAGTTGAATTTTATCTAGGCATTATGTGAGGAATCTTATTATTAGTTTACTTACTTAGGCTCATTCTTTTCCAATAATAAGCACTTCTTATTGTTTTGATTGGTTAATTATAAAACAAAAGAGCTTGAGGATTTGCTTATGAAATGGGTGTTTTTTTGAAGGTAATTCTACATCCGGGATAATATATTGTTAATTTTTCATAGGTTTCTAGGTAATTGATTATGATCTTCTATCTCACATTATTTGGAAAAGAGATTTGATTACTGCAACAATAATTGGATCACTTGCTCTTTCAATATTTTGATTTTGCAACTTCTTGAAGTAAGTCCAAGGGCAGCTTTATGCAAAAACTTTTAAACCATTTCTTCCAAAGTTTTGAAGAGTTTTCTTGTGCACTGGTACTTGAATTTGGGTATGGAACTATTACAATTTGAATAGTTGAATATACTGAAATACCTTAAGTTAAATAAAAAAGCATTCATTTATCTCGTTCTTTTTGGATTCATTACCCATCAATGCACATATGCACCCATTATCCTCACAAAAACAAAAGACATTTATTTTTTTTCCTTTTCTTAAGTAAAGTAAGAGCACTAGAGCCAGACAGTGCCCCTATAGCTGACACTTTTTAGTTTGATCCCCTGAATTAAGAGAACTATTGCCTCCATTTGTCTGTGGAAGTGGAATACTTCTATCCACAGCTATAAACAGTTTAATTTATAAAGAACTAACCTTTGGGAACAAATTTCATAGAAAATATTCTGAGATGAAAAAATGGGACCTCCCCAAATGTTTTCTTCAGAACAAGAAGAAAAAACTGTTGGATTAAATTTATGGCAAAGTGGGAGTTTCTAATAACAAAGATTAATTCAATATTGTGAGCTAGGAAACTAGCAGATGAGGTGAAAATCAATCTTAATGCAAAAAATTACAAGGTCAGACTTAGATGGTTTCAAGATTTTATATTGCCATTCAAATTTGTGCCATTAGCCAGAATTTAACTAGAAGTTTTTAAAAAATAATTTTTACTCAAGTACCTAAATAAAATCTGCACGTGTCAGATACTGATAATAATGATTTTTTGTCTCTTTTATTCAAAAAATTAGAATTATACTATTTCATTTTTCAACATTCTGTTTATTTCAATTTTGTCATTTAGCAGTATTAACAGACTGTCTGCCACTGGTACTTAGCAATGTTTAATTATGGTTATGCCATGTCTAGTATAGGACCATTTTCCCTGACACTTTCAATTCTAAAATGTTCACAGTGAGAGAACCCCTTTGAATTTACTACTGTGAATTCTTTTTATTTCTATTGAGTAACTATAGTTTTTTCAAACTTTCCTTCTTCATTCTCTCATAACCCTATTCACAGTAGATGTTTTAGGTTTTGAATTACAAAAATTTCGTTAGCTTTTGTTTAAAATAATTGTTATAAGTATCTCTATGTAAATCCAAAAAGTATTTACTGTTCATTCAATATTTTAAGATATACAGTAATTTTTTATATTTTATTTATATAAAAAAATAGTAATTTACATAAGAAGCCCAAACGAGTAGACAAGATTGTAGAGCGAGCAGCAAATGAATCCGAAATAACACTTTCCAGTCAAGTTATTTTGTATGTTCTTAGCAATATTTTTTGTTTGTAAGTAAATTGTCTATATATCTTTCAGAGACATTGGAAGACTTCCAGCCACCATGTCTCTTTGAATTTGTGATATTTCCACCATTATCAGCAAATAGCATTGCAGAAGTTGTATGAAGGCAATGTTCTGTGTAATTTGTAAGTTTTGGTAGCTTTAAAAATTCTGCAAGTTTTAGCCCTAAATTCCCAAAACTGAATACCAACAGGCTGAATCGAACATTTTCCTTTTTTATAATTTATAAATAATTTGTGGAGTAGGGGATAGCTGTACTGACAAATGTTGTCCGTATATTATCAAATTTTCTTACAACAAATGTTTTTGCAATGTGTGATATCGAATCTGATATTTTTATGAGCAGCATGTCTTCCTTGTCATTTATGTGATCAATTTTCATTTTACTTAGTTCTTTACGTACCGTCTAACCCAAAAATTCTTACTACCTGAAAGTAAAAACAAAATTTTTTCTTACAATTGTGATTTTTCATTAAATTGCGTTAAGCATTATGTACGTTTCATTGACGGATTCCCTAACAAATTTATTAGTTTGTTTCCAGTGAACTTCTAATTTCTTTGTTTTATATCTGGGCAAGTAGACAAGTGGGCGGGCGAGCTGCAGGCGAGTCCGAAAATACATTTTCCGGTCGTGTTATTACATTATTTTTGCGCCAAACATGTGGATTGGTTATAAGGTTATAAACATTAATATAAACTTTAGGTTATTATTTTTTGGTAGATTGTAATCTATCGAAGTGAAACCGTCAAATTGTGAAACGGAACGCACCTCGCGCGACATATGCCCCACGCCGCCATATTTGTTTGTAAATTCGTTTGTTGGCGAATGTGAACAAACAGTATTTTGGTGATTGTAAATTGATTTTGTATTGAAACTCATAGCTTTAGAATTAGGTATACGAAATTGTTAGGTTAGGTTAAAAGATAAATATGTGATGCCAATATTTGCGGTTTCAATATTTCTAAATTTGTGAAAACATGTTTATCAAACAAAAGTTTTCTGATAGAAAATTTCATTGTTTTTTCAATTTTAATTTGTTGTTTGAGTAGAAAATATTGTTACCTTTTCGATTTTTTTATTTTGATACCATGAGATGTCAGAATTATTGATTACCTATTAAATAATGATTTCTTCGTATTCTCGCAAAAATAAATTGCGGGGTCAACGTTTTTCTTCACCTGAAGAAGTGGTTGATATATTTAAATCACAGCTTTTGGCGGTACCCCAATCGTAATAAAAACGCATTTAGAAGTGTATTGATCTTAATGGAGAATATTTTGAAAAACAATAAAGCCATATCCAATTATAAATTATTGATTTTATTTGTCTATCCCAAATCTAGAGTAGCAATACTCTTACAGTTTCAGGAAAAAAATTATAACAAAAGTTGCCCAGAGGAACATGTGGAAATTAGTTTCAGAATTTTAGGTACATCACTAGAGGGTGTATTTGAAACTATACAATTAAAAAATCCAAATTATTCAAAATTCACCCAATTAAGTGGTACATCATATAAGATAATTTAAATCTTTAAAAGTAAATTATAATGCACTCATAATAATCTTATTATTGCTGCTAGATGGCGTTACCTAAAACTTGTTAAATAAAAAATGCATAGAATTTGTTGCAGAATTCGATTATCGTAAAGTAACATTTAATTGGCTACATTTTTAAAAACTTTGCTTTTTTACTTTTATATATTCGCCCCCTAATGGTGGACCTAAAATTTTGAAAATAATTTCCAGGTGTTTTCCAGAGCCACTTTTGCTATTATTTTTTTTTCCTGAAGTTGATATATAATTCGTTCCTGAGATATGGCTGACGATCATTCTTATTTACCACCCGGTACTATCATTTTTTTTTTACTTTATTTAGCGCAAATCCCTCATAATACCAAGTTAATATTTTCAATCTATGATAACATTGCATAATTTTGATTCAAAACCTAAAATTTATTGTTTTAATAATTCTCTTCTTTAATAGGTAATATAATGAAGTTCATCCGCGACGACGGAACCACAGTCTACAAATTAACGGATTTCGGAGCTGCCAGAGAGCTTCAAGAAGGCCAGCATTTTCAATCCCTATACGGTACAGAAGAATACTTACATCCAGATATGTACGAAAGAGCTGTACTAAGAAAACCTGCCAATAAAACTTTTGGTGCTACAATAGACCTATGGTCGATAGGAGTAACTTTATATCACGTCGCTACTGGAAATCTACCTTTTAGACCGTATGGTGGGCGCAGAAATAAGGAAACCATGCATCAAATAACCACGAAAAAAGAAAGCGGAGTCATATCGGGAATACAACACAGAGAAAATGGACCGATAGATTGGAAAAGGGAATTACCAGCTAATTGTCAGTTAAGTTATGGACTTAAAAAAATAATAACTCCTCTATTAGCCGGTTTATTGGAAGCAGATCCGAGAAAAATTTGGTCTTTCGATCAATTTTTCAATGAAGTAGATGTCGTTTTGTCACGGAAAGTTTTCAATATATTCCATATTAACAAAGCTCAATTAATTAAAATCTATATATTGCCGAACGAAACTTACGAACAAGTACAAAATTACATAACAGAACAAACGAACATTAAAGATACGAGTCAAATTTTAATCTATCAAAATAATTTGTTGAGAAATCTCGTCGACGACGACACGTTGGCGACGGGTTATCCAGTAACAACAAAAGAAGATCCTTTCTTTCTATTCAACACCGAAAATAATAACGTCACGGTCGTTCCTGATGTTGAATTGTTACATTTTAATGACTTTTCCAGTGTTATGTCCGTGGAAAACGACGCCGCTCAAGCAAAGTTCGCTTGTAGCATAGGACATCAATGTAAAAGATACGTCGAGAAGTATTCCTTATACAGTAAACTCATACGCGATACCGTAGAGCATTTTACAAAATACATATTATTAGAATTGAAAGAATTGAATCAAAACGCTCAACATTTATTGGATAAAACGTTCACTTTGAAAAAAACATCGGAAATTTTGCAATTATCACAACAATTAAGCGGTTATAATAAGAGTAATAATAATTTTTCCGAAAAATTGGATAACGTTAGTCGAGATTTTATTTCTTCCACAGCTGGCGGTGTTACGAATTTACACAAAACACACTGTATAGACAATACCTTGAAGTTGCAATGGGATAGTATGAGCAGAAGTTTGAATTGTCCTTATAAAACTTTAGCGCCGGCTCGAGCTAAGACGCAAGTTGAACACTTGAGGGATTCCTGGCAACACTTAGTAAGAGATCGTGCTACGCGTACTCTAAGTTACAACGATGAACAATTCCATATTTTAGAACGTATAAAAATCACTCAGACGCTCGGTAGATTAAAAAGCCTATACGAAAAAGAAGTTTTTCCGCAATATGAAATATTGGCCGAAAATTTCGGAGATTGGTATAAAATAGCGCAGAATATTCTGTTGAAAGCAGAAATTTTTATCTCGGATACTAAAAAATACGAAAGAAAATTAAGATCTTTCGAAGAAAATATCGCTATAGAAATATCAGAGTATAATGATTACGTTAAGAATAATAATAAGAACAATGTTGTTCCTAAAAAAACTAGTAATTTGCAAAGTCAACAAATTAAAAAGCATTTCGCCAAATACCATATTGAAAGTGAAAGTTTAAAAGATATTTTAAAGGAAAATACTAAACTTTTGAATAAATTGAGCGAATCTACATTGGAATTAGGAAACAAGCTTAATATTAACGAAACATCAAACGATGACTGAATTTATTTTATATTTTAGACCATTATTTGTTTTTTTTATTTAAACACATAATCCGGCATCAACTCCTAAGAGTTATTAGCAGGCGAGACATTTACAACATAGTAGTATAATTTATAATAATTTTATTTAATTTCTTATTTCTTAGACCTTTTGATATGTTTATGTTTTTAAATGCTCTTGATTTTAGATCTCTTCTGTTTTAAAATTAGTTTTTTTGAATAATTTTTGAAATATTGATAAAGTTTGACGTTTCGACTTTTCATTAAGTCTTTATCAAAATATGATATTGACACTGACAATTTGCTTATTTATAAATCACCTTCATCATGAATATCAAAATAAGGATGAAATCAACTTAGAACTTTGTTCTAATAAGAAAAATTAATTTTTCTCCAACTATAAAAAAATGTTGACATTTTTGTACTATTTTCAGGTGTAAAAACCCTTACCGCACAAAACTTTGCTCGTTGCTTAGCAACACTTTTAATCCTAGGACTAAAAGTAATTGCATTTGAGCTCTCTAATTGAAATTTGTAGAAAAAAACATTGTCTCTTACAAACTTAGTAAAACAAACTAATTGGGCAACTATATATAGGTACAATTGGAACAATTATTGCCAAAATTCAAAGCACCGCTGAAATTATCACTAACAATTTTCGAACAATTCAAAAGATTTTCATTAATGTTAGAACAACTCAAAATATTCTCCGTAACTGTTGATGAAACGTTCGAGGAAATATATGAACAGGTACTTGTACCTTCTTTGTCAGATTGCAATATTTTTCTGGCAGTATAATATATCCTTCTGCTACTGTACTCGATTTCCAACCTCCATGTGTTTTAAGACAAGTGAGGTCACCGCCACCATCAATAAGAAGTGTAACAGATGTTCTTAGCGAATATCCAGTATACTCCTTCCAATTTTCTAACTTCAAAAATTTTGCAATTTCTTGCGGCACGGCACGGCACTAATTTTGTGAATACCAACAACCATTCTTTGACACTTCGCATTAACATACTTCAAAAATAAACGACGTTCCTGTATATTTGATGGCCGAAGTGCAACATATTTTCCAAATAAACGCAAATAATTCTCGCCTATAATGGTAAATAAACGAGGTTTCTTCTTTCCTCGACCAGGACCGAGTCCATATCCTCAATGTCATCAATTTTCAAATGAACTAGTTCGTCACAACGCATATCCCCTCCAATTCCTAATAATAGAACAACCTTCATCATCAAATATAAATTATCAGGTGCCATATGCAGGAACCGATCCACTGATCCACTGATATCCAGTGTGGATCGCAACACTGAATACTGTGACCAAAGAGTGGATGGCTTGACGGTCTTCGTTAAATTTGAGTAAAAACACTATAAGAACACTCTCCGCATAGTTTTGCACATTTTTTTCTTTACACCAATCGATGAATCGCTGATATGCAAGTTCATAAACTTGGCGAGATTTGGGTGGCAAAAGATTTAGATATACTGCTTCGGCACTTTCCAATATATCCGCAGGTATATTTTCATCGTGTTCGGGATTCATTTTGAAAGCAGCATAAAAACTACTACAAAAATTATATGATTAGTACGTCTACTTGACCATGACCATGACTACCGACTTGCTATCGGTATTATAATTAATAGGTGTTCAAATTTATTATGAAATTATTAACGATTTTTGAATAAAACTAAATTTATTTTCATTTTGACTTGGTTGGAGAAAAAATAGTATATATCATACGGACTAAAAGTGCCTATTTTTACTCGCAATTTTGCATTCACTCGGCTGCGCTGCGCTCCGCCTCTCAACTGCAAATATTGCTCGTAAAAAAATATGCACTTTTAATCCTTATAATAATAATATACTATTTTCCCTAGTCCTTACATCTCAAATATATAGCAGTAGTCATTTAAATTATTTGTAGTTTCATTAGAATTAACAAAATAGAACTATACATTTTACTTAAATTATTTGGTAGGGATCTATCTACTAATCCTTAGTTCCATTTCTAGATTTTAGTGATCTTGAATTTGTTGACATTTGTATAAAAGCATTATAATGTTTTGTTTTCAAATGCGTCGCTAAATATAGGAAGTTATGGATAGGATTTATATACTTTAACTTGAAATAAATACTCAGTGATTTTCATATACAGGGTTTGTCCGGAAAGTAATAGGACTGAGTCGATTTAAAAAAATTTATTGAGCTAATCGTTACAATTCTTTAAAAACTTTGAAAATAGGCTCCTTCTGCGTCGATGCGGCGCTGCCAGCGCGATTTCCAAGCATTGAAGGCGTCACGGAAGGCATTCTCCGGAATAGCCTTGAGAGCCGCGGTGCATGCTGCTTGTATCCCCTCTGTCGTCTCGAAATGCTTGCCTTTCATCGGCCTTTTCAGGCGAGGAAACAAAAAAGTTCGGGGGGACCACATCTGGGCTGTAGGGCGGCTGCGGAAGCGTTGGAATGCCGGCCTTAGTCAGGTAGCTGTTCACAAGAAAGGCGGTGTGAGCCGGGGCGTTGTCGTGGTGCAACTTCCAGTCTGCTGCGATGTCTTGTCGGACCCGATTGACCCTTAGTTTGAGTCTCTTGAGCACTTTGACACAGTCGACGGTCCGTCTTCAAAACTTTACGCACACGAGTCACATTGTCGGTGTATGTCGAAGTCGAAGGTCTTCCAGCACGGTCTTCATCGGCGACCTCTTCCCGGCCCTCCAAAAAGGCCTGGTGCCACCGAAACACACCACTTCTTGCTAAAGCAACATCTGGGTACAATACAATTAATCTCAAAAGCGAACTAACTAATATTCGTTGAATGAACTATATATTCGTTGTTTACAAATATTTGTATTTATAATAAAATAATTGCTGATGAAGTGTTTATGATATTTAATAATATTTATATAAATGTCCTTCTAGAATTTTCTCCATGTAACTCCTCCATCCCTAAGAATGAAAAATGACGGAGGTATTTTTCATACCTTGTTTTCTTCTTTCTTCTAATTCGACTTCTTCGTTTCTTCGATTTTTTGTTTTCTTACAAACTTATATTTATATTTATGAATTAACCAAAATATTATTAAAATTATACAAATTATTATTATTATATTGAATAGTCCTATCGATACATGGCTTTGCGGATTATAAATTTCATGAATTGGTTTTATGCTTTTAGCAATGTTATTAATTTCATATAATTTATTAAAATCTATATTAGTTAAATTAGGAGATTTATAAATTTGATTATTTAAAAATTTAAAGATTAGTTTCGGTAATATTATTGATTTTCCTTTTTTAATTTGTACATTGGTTGAGAAAATTTCACTTCCTATTTGCATACTACAATTTTTTGGAATTTTTATAATCGATGGATACATTATTTTAAAATAACGGTCCGAAACACATTTAGAAATTACATCAGTTTCTGAATTTGGAATCACTAAAAGTTCGTTATTTGTTACTTGTTCTAATATTGTTTCTTGAAGATTAATTTCACTAATAACACAATTTTTACCAGAATGTCCAATTAAAAGTTCATCAGTACAGTTATCTTGTAATTTGAAAGTCTCTTTACAATAATGTTTTCCTTCTAACTCGGAGCATTCTTCTTTAATAAAAGTAACTTGTTCCTGACTTTTGGCCAAGTAAGGTTGAGGAGGGATAAATATCGTATGATTTTGAATTACGGGATATAAATGAAAAAATTCATTTGGGTTTTAGGATAGGAACATGGGTAGCAAATATTATTTTGGATTTGGAAAAGGTTACTTGTGAACCAAGAGATAATATGTCAAAATATTATTAAATTTTGGTATTTGTTCTTTATTGTAAATGGTACTTAAATATTTTATCATTTCCAAAATTTCTTGGCTTGATATAACTGAACTGTGAATTTTATTTAATTTAGAAAACGTTATTGCAATTTCAATATTATCGATCAGTGTAATTAAACTTTGACAATCCAGATTAATTTGTGAAATTGTACTTTGAAATGTTATAAAATTATTTAAAGTTATTATTTTATTTTCAATTGAAATGTGAAATTTCTCTAAATTATCAGAAAGTTTCCGTTGATTATCCCATAGAGTCGTAATCGACTTGTTATAATGATCAATTAATTTTTTATGTAATGATATTTGTAAATTAACTTCGTGAATTATTTGCTTTTGATTTTGTTGTAGAACATTTATAGCATTATTATATCGTTCTTCATCATCCGAATCTAAAGTTCCAAAAAGCCATTTATCTATTTTGCCTACAGCATTTATTAGTCCTCTTTTCAATCTTAAATGTGGATAAATATTTTCTGATTTTTTATCTAAAGTATTAATTAAAATTTCTGTTCTACTCAATGATTGTTCAGCTAAGTTATGATACGAAATAGGATTTGTTGCGTTCGCTTGAGATAAATTATTTTTCAAGTTATAATAATATTGCTTTAGATTATTGATTTGTTTGTGAATAAATTCTAAATCTATATAATATATGAAAGTATGTTTGGTATGTATAAGATTACTGGTTCCTAAATTGATGGGTAATAATAAGTTGTTTACGTTTGTGACTGTTATGTCTTCTGTCTTGGTCGTCTTGTAAAGTAATAGTAACATTAATACTATTGTCAGCTTCATTATCTGTAACAATTTTTCTGTTTTAGTTTTTTGGTTTTCCAATTATATTCTTATGATAAATTCCTTTGTCTGTTTCTAATAATATGCCAGAGTCTTTTACAATTTCAGCCTTTTTAAATTTAGGTAGTTTTTTGTCTCTGAATTTTGTTTTTATATAAGCTATGTTTTGATTTTCATAGGAAAGGGGATCATTTCTATTTTCATTTCTTTTATTTATTATTTTTTCATTAATGTTAGCGTTTCTATCTTTAATTTTTTCATATAATAATTTTGATGTTTCTTTATGATTTTGTATGTAATTAGATATTATTAGGTGATCATCTAAGTCACATAGATCAGGGTTATTTATATGACCTTTAATAATTTCGAATGGTGTGAATTGCGTTACAGAATGAATTGAATTGTTATATGCTAATATTGAATGTTTTATCAATTGATCAGGAGTTAAATCTTTATTATTTTCTTTTATGCATCTAAAATGTTCAATTAAACTGGAATGAAAACGTTCGACAGGTGAATTGGAATTGCTATTTTTAGACGTTGTATAATGTAGTTCAATTTTGTGTAATTTGCAAAAATCTTGTAGGTCATTATTCTTAAATTCTGAACCGCAATCAGCTGTTATTTTGTAAGGTAAACCATGATGAGTAATGTAATTTAATATTTTATTATTTTAATATGTTATCAACAACTGAAGTTCCATTCACACTTGACATTGAATATGCTTGACCGTATCGAGAAAAAACATCTATTATGTTTAAGTATGATTGGTTTGCTATTTCAAAGGTATCTATGTGTATGTGCTCAAATGGTCTACTAGCTGTTGGGGTTAAATTGAATTTTATTATTGGTGGATTTCTATCATATTTATTCTTTTGACATGTTTCACAATTATTAACGAAGTTTTCTATATCTTGTAACATTTTGGGCCAGTAATATTTTTCAGTTAATGATTTTTTTAATTCGTTGATTCCTCTATGTCCTTTCTTATATATGTGATAATATTCTAATTTTTCTTTTTGTTCTTCTTCAGTTAAAATATCTTTTACTACATTTATACAATGAATAAATTTAAACGCTACGTTTTTGAAATACTTTTGTACCGTGTTATAAATTGTTCTGGTTTTAAAGGTTCTCTAAAATATAATGCGTAAAGTAATTTTGGATCAATATATTCTTTAACAAATTGAATTATGTTGCTTTCTAAATCTCTTTTAGATAAAATTACATATATACGAGTATTATCAAAACATTTTTCTCTTTTAGTTCTTATACTATTTACTTCACTACTTGTTATTAAAATTTGATGTTTATATGTGTTCAATGATCTGTTTGAAATTGGAATTTCTAAATAAATCATCGTTTATCGGTTCAAAATCATTTGGTAGATTATCAATCTTTCAATTCAATTCAATCAATCTTTGAATTATTGAATCTAAGTCATCAATATTAACATTTAGTGACTCTGTTTCTAATGCATTTACATCACAATCTGGTTTTATTCTTGATAATGGGTCTGCTACTAGATTGGATTTTCCTTTTAAATATTTAATTTCATAATCGTATTCTTCTAGTTTTAATCTCCATCGAACCAATCTTGAATTGGTTCTTTAAGTGACATTAACCATTGTAAAGGTTTATGATCCGTGTATATGGTGAATTTTCTTTCAAATAAAGAGGGTCGATAATATTTACATGCCCATACTATTGCTAATAGTTCTTTTTCTATTGTTGAATAATTTGTTTCTGCGTCGTTTAATGTCCTTGAAGCATAAGAAATTGGGTGTCCTTCTTGGGATAATACTGCTCCTATTGCGTATTTTGATGCATCAGTCGTTAGATCAAATTGTTTATTGAAATCTGAGTAGGCTCTGACGTTAAAAGTTGTTTACAAGTATTAAAACAATTAATGAATTTTTGTGTATGTTCTACCTTTTTATCTTTCTTTAAGCATGTCGTCATTGGTTTTGTAATCTTTGCGAAATAGTCAATTACTAGTCTCCATTTTTGTTTTCCAGATGCATCTAATTTCTTGCTGACAATCCATATGGGGAACTCCAAGGGGAATATGAAGCTCTTATTATTCCTTTTTCTAACATCTCGTTGATTTGTTTTTGTACTTCTTCTTTGTGTATGTATGGGTATCTATAAGACTTCACGTGTACTGGAATTTCATCAGTTGTCTTTATCGAATGTTTTATTTTGGATGTAAACGTTAATGAATCTCCTGGTTTTAGAAAAATATCAGAAAATTTCTTACATAATTTGATTATATTATTCTTTTCTTCTTCATTCATATGATTAGTTCGAATTAATTTACTTATATCTACAGTAGAACTCCAATTATCCGAATTAATGGGGACCGGGACCCATTCGGATAATCGGAGTTTTTTTTTTTTAAAATTGCCATTGGAGCTACGTTTTGATATTGCACTATTTTTTTATTGAATTAAATGAAAGAAACATGATATTTTCACATGTTTTAAATATAAATAAAATGTACTTATGTACAAGTTTAGAAATAAAAATCATTGTTTTTCAAACATCTCCGTCAATGTAAGCTGTTTTGCGTTCTTCATCCGTTTTAGGGCAGCCAGGTCACGCATTCGCTTGACGGTGAGCAGTTGCAAGTGGTCACACTCGGGCTGACGCTCCATCCACTTCAAAGCAGTCTCGAGGCCGGCAAATGCTTCACTAGCTGATGGTCCAGCGTCTACTTCAACATCAGCAGAAAGTTCTTCTTCCACTTCCACTTCAACATCTTCTCTCACACTTTCAACAATTTCATCGTCATTGAGAATTTGAAAACCAGAGTCAGACGTGTCACAAGCCATCCACTCTCCTACATCTTCAGCACTTACTTCTGTACAACCAGGAATTTTTACAATCATTTTTCTTATTTCCTCTAGTGGCAACGCATCTTCATCCTCTCCATTTTCTTGTTTCTCATTTTCTTCAGATTTTTTTTTTGTTCTTCTCAGACGGTAGGCCTTTCAGTTTATTCCACGCACGTCTTAGCGTCACTGCCGTAACCAAACTCCAAGCTTCCGCTACCATGTAACAGCAGTCCTTTAAATTTATTTTGCTATGATTTCCCAAAAAAAATTCTTCATCTTCGGCACCTTCGATCAGCATTTTTCTCAGCAGTTGCCTTCTGTAATGGCGCTTCATTGTTTCAATAACAGACTGGTCCATGGGTTGCAGCAAACTTGTAACATTGGGAGGCAAAAACGTCGTTTTAAACTGCCCATTCTCTCTTTCCAACAGTTCTGCTGTAGGATGAGACAAATTTTTTTCTGAAAGTGATTCGCATAGTCGGAGTTCGGATAATTGGAGTTCTACTGTATTTTATTTTTGCGCCAATTATAAATTTCGTGCCAATTATAATTTTCGTTAATTAGTTTTTTTTATCTTCTTTTGAATAATTAAAGTTGTGAATTTCATATTGATTTATTTCAAATGGTTGGACTTTAAGAGGTTCATTCAAAGTTATAGATATTGTTTTAAACGATTCGTTTATTATTTCAACTATGGCATAGCCATTTTGTGCTATTGTTAATGTTTCCGGTATATATGCTTTTCCTAATTGTGTTTTATTTACTAATATTTCTCCATTTAATACATTTACTGGTAATGATTTTAATAGTTTTTCGGTAGGTCCAATGTCAAATGAGAATTTTATGTCAGTAGGTTTTCTAAATTTTATTGGAATCGAAACTTTTTTGTTATTTAATTGTTTATTAGTAAAATCGATATTTAATTAAATTTTCATCATGTCTTCTATACCTAATATTCCATCGAAAAAGTCGTGAAAGTCATATAAAATAAAATCTATTGTGTTATTATAATTAAATTCTTTAAATGCAGGGATTTTTGCTTGATGTCGAATTATTTTACTAGTTAATGATGTTCTAATTTCTATATTTGAATTATATATGCATTGAGGATAATATTTTTCTACGATTGAAGGTTTTATTATTGATTTATTGCTTCCTGTGTCTATTAATAATTTTAAATTTGGGTTTTTGATTTCAATATTCGGTAATGGGTTATTTGCGGCTATATTTATCTCAATTACTTTTAATTTTCTATTCGATCATTATCTTCGTCGCGTTCAAACAAATGTTGAAAATCAATTATTTCTTCTTCTTCCTCTTCTTTGCTATTTTTGTAATTATTATTATATAATTCTTCGGATGTAAAATTTGGTTCGTTTGATTTGAATTTGAAATATTTATTATTGCTTGTATTATTATTATTGTAATTGTTATTATTATTTACACGTGTCTACTAGGTCTGTCAGAAAAATTTCTCGATGTCTACGACATCGATTCTGGTCTAGGTGGACGGTTTACAGGTATTTGGTTCGGACGGAAAACATTTTCCCTAGGACCAAACACTTGCGCATTCGTTGGGTAATTTTACCTTCTCTGCGGCATAGGATTTATGTCTATAGGTTGACTAGGGAAACTATTATAATTATTATTGTTATTCTCACATCTTTCATTATTATAAAATTGGTTTCTATTATAATTATTATCATATTGCTGATATTGTTGATAGTAGGAGTTATTATTATTATATTGATTATTTCTATTGTTTTTCACTGAGTTAGTTTTAAAATTATTATTATTATTATTAGTATTGTTATTGTACTTAACTCTAGGCTCATTGAATTGGCAATAAAGTTTTTCGAAATTTTCAAATTCATCGACGTAAGCCATAGCGTCTTCTAAAGAGTTAGGCTTTTTTAAATACATATTATTATACATAACACCTGAACATCCCTCTATAAAGGTGTTCAAAGCTGTTTTCTCACAATGATTGATTTGGCATCTTTTATCAATTTCTCCTAAGTTTAAATTATTACTAATTATTTGTATAGTCTGACTTTTTAATAATTGTAATCTGTTACCGAATGCTATCAAATTCTCATTTTTAAATGGTCTTGTTCTCGTTAATTCCTGCAATATTCAGTCTAAATCGCGTCTATCTGCAAAGCATTGTATTAAGGCTTCTTTTAGTTTGAACCAGGTATTTAGTTCAATCCTATTCCCTACCATTAACTCAGCCTTATCTATTAATTTCTCTTGTATACATTCTAATACATGATTATTAATATCTTGATCGTTATAAACTGAATACGTCTCTATTAAGTTTTCGCATCGATTTATAAATTTATTTAACGTATTTTTATTTCCGTCATACGGTTTGATGTTTTCTAATTTTAATTTGAACAATTCCCAATTTAGGGTTTTTGGACTTGAAGTCGCCATTTTTATATAATCTGGATTTTCTTTTAAGTTTAAATTACTGAATGTATTTAATAATTTATCAAAATCGTTCATAAAATAATATATTTAAAATTATTGGATTATCTCTTCCTTATTCAAAGTTTTGATAAGGATGGATAAAAAATGAATAAAAATAATAAGGAAACTTGGCACTTACAGCTTGTCTGAAGTCCTGTCCCTCGTTGAATACGTAGGTCTAGTGCTGAGGTACTGAAGTACTTAGCCGGAACTTTTATCGCACTTTGCGTAAAACTCGCGACCGCACTAATCCGAATGACTGCGCCAATTATAAATTTCGGTTTTCGAAATTTATTTTTAAAAAATTTATTTTGAATATTTGAATGAATACAATTAATCTCAAGATCGAACTAATTATAAACATTAAATATCATCAAGTTGTTTACAAAAATCTTATTTATAGTAAAATAAATGCTGATACATGTTTATGATATTTGATACAATTGTATTGTTTATAAAATGTCATTCAAGAATTCTTCACATGTAACTTGACAAAACTTTTTCATGTACTTATATTTGTAAAGAATACTACTACACAGTCACGTATGTTACATTTCTTATTCTGCAACAAACACGTATCTCAGAAAATTAAAGAAAAAATAATGATTAAATATTTTAAATGCTAAACTTATCTCGAAAATTTATCAAGAGAGTGTTTAGAAAAATTTTCAATTTCATTATAAAACGTTTTTTGTCATTCCTGAGAAGTAGTAGTTTTTGAGATACGAGGTTGCGTTAGAAAATCATCGATTTATTGAAATAATTCGATAATTGTTGAGAAAGTCCTTGTACATATGGCAAGGAAAAATATTTTATGTTTTGATTTTTTTTTCTGTTTTGTTTTTTAATTGATTGTATTATCTGTTTATCCTTTTCTTGAATATGTTATATATCATTTATTATTATTATTATTATTGCTATTATTTATTATGTCCTAATTGTACCAATTGTGACGCTGTCTTTTAGGACAGACATCTCAGTATTTAGAAAATAGACTTAGAGGTCATCAATGCGATAAAAAAAAATAAAACTGCATTAACCAACCATGAAATATCAAAAAAACATAAATTCAATTATAAAGATTCAAAAATTCTTCGAAAGGAATATAATTTTTAGAAATGGTTCACATTCATAAAAACAAAAAAGCTATAAATGATAATAAAGATCTAAATAATTTAAGTAAAATTTATAGCTCCATTTTGTAAATTCTAATGAAACTACAAATAATTTGATTGGTTAAGACATTAAGACATTGAATTTATTTTTCTTATTAGAACATTTTCTATTTTGATTTTATTCATATTCTGATAATCATAATGTAGGTGATCTATTATATTAATATATTTATTAATATAAATACGCAAATTGTCAGTGTCAATATCATATTTTGATAAAAATATAAAAAAATCTAATTTCAAAACAGAAGAGACCTAAAATCAAGAAAATTTAAAAACATAGATTTATAATAATGAGACATTGGATTTTAGATAATAGAAAATTGATTTCAAATTTTTTCCTAGCTTGTAGCGTCTTCTGTGTTCTTCGGTGTATTTATTTCAATTTCATTTGATTCGATGTCGTTTCTGACAAATATTGCTACTCCGCCGCCAGAAAAAGCTGTGTCTCTGGTTTTTTCTTTGATAAGTCGTATAACACAAACACACACACTTGCGCGTGAGAAAAACCCGTCCCTCTAAGCATCCACCCCCGGATAAATCCACGAGTGGGTGCCTATGCCACACTTATTTTTGTGTGGCATAGGTATCTTAGCTTCTTATGTGTTTGTTCCCCTGCGGGTTCGATTACTACCATGTATATACGTAGTAGTTTTCGGGTGTTGTCCTCGTTTCTTTGTGTACGACTTGTCAGCTGCCATACTTTTTTTGGTCTCAATCCATTTTCCCTCAGTTCATCCTCTACTTCTGACGTGGGGGTGTTAACAGCCAGTCCTTTCATGGCAAGCTTCCTCTCTTTCTTAGTTGAGTAGGTACGTATACCACTCAATCTCCTTATACTCGCTCAGGAGCATCTTCATTCTGTTGGAAGTCTTCTTTTGTCGCTGTCGTTATTTTCCCTGTGTGTATTCTCATTTTACACTGGGCATCGATTTTCATTTGCACTAGCTGCTTGCGAAGTGCTGTCCACATAAGTGGGGACTTTAGTATTATCGGAGGTGGCCTTCTCTCCGGTATTGTCTGTTTTCTTTGCTCTTCTCTTCTTATCTTTTCTAATTCTTCCTGGGCTTGTTTGTCCGTTGATATGTCTTCTTCCTCTGAAGATTGTCTCTCTGGTTTCTTCCTTTTTTTTCTTATTTTTCACTTCTATATATTCTCCTTCCATGGGGCAGTCTTCATTTTGTATTCCTTCGTTTACTTTGTTTTGAGTTTTCGTCTTATCTACTTCTTCTGTAGTTGGATTTTTTTCTATCTCTTGTGTTTTTCTTTCCAATGATTCGTTTTTGGCTTTCAGTTCTTGATTTAAGTCCTTAATATGCTTATTCTTATCGTCTCTTCAAGAGATTTAATTTGTTGTCCCATCATCTTCGTCAACAATTCATATTCAGCTTGTTGTTTAGTTTTCATTTTTGACAACTCAATTTCCATTTCTTGTCTCTTTTTCTCTTCTTCTAGTCGTCTTGTTGAGGTATCTTTGCTTTTTCTCAGTTTTTCGACAGACGATCCTCTGTCGAAAACGGATAAATTCCGCACAATCAAATTTGTGTTAACAAACACAATTCTTTCATGCAGAAGTATTTTCTTCCATTATAAATAAAAGGCTGTGTCAAAGCACAGCTACCTGCAAAAAACGAAAGTTTTATCAGGGTCTCACCTGACTACCTGAGTCCGCTTTCACTGCACTTCACTCTCACACTTGTTCACTCGTCGAAGTCTCGGAGTCAACATAGAAGTCGTATAAATAATCTTTTAGGCAAACGTTTGTATTAATTTTTAAATGGGTTTCTTGAAGGCAAAGTATTTGGGGGAATAATTCATGTAGTAGGAGTAGGAGTAGTTTTATTTGCTTGTGATGGCACCAAAAGCCGTTTAAATTCTATTGAAGAATAAAAGAATCCATCACAGATGTATATATAAGTTAATTTATTCCAAATTTGATGTTGAGATAATGTGTCGCTGTCACTTAAATCTGTAGGTTGAGATGTTGGTTGTAGATAATTTTTT
The DNA here is from genome assembly GCF_026250575.1 of Diorhabda carinulata. Taxonomy (NCBI): domain Eukaryota; kingdom Metazoa; phylum Arthropoda; class Insecta; order Coleoptera; family Chrysomelidae; genus Diorhabda; species Diorhabda carinulata. The sequence goes on along the minus strand of NC_079464.1, from coordinate 9,994,141 downwards.
CTTAACTCTTGTGATATTATATTTTAAGATTTTATTTCGAGTAATTTAGATGGTTCATTTGTATAATCTGGTGCGATTATTTTAGAGTTTAATAGTGTAGAAAATCGCAGATCTCATTGAAATTTAAAACGAAAGTTGGGCTTCGGTTTTCAATCTGATCTTTAATTGTCTGTAGTGAGGTGGGCAGATATTCACTAGTTGACTTATAAGTTTTTTTTGTTTTATTTTGATTTGAGTGTCTCAGTGGGTTGAGCGAAAGTGATAGAAGGGCTATCTCAACATTCAAGTGATGTTGAAATTTTCTGTAGTTATAGTGGTGTTAGTACTTCCATTTAGTGTATTCCGTGTTAATGTGGGCTTGCTCAATTTGACGACATTTGACGTGATCGTTGTTGTGGGTGTTTGAGGTGTGGTAGGAACTCTTGGGGATATTTTTGATGATTGAAGCTGAATATTCTCTGTTGTCGTTTCTGGCGTGGCTTCTGTTTTCTGTGTTCTCTTCTTCTGTGGTGGAATGTGTGTCTCTTTGTTTTAAACAGGCGGATTCTTCGTGACCTATGGATTTGCATGTGGAGCAATTTAATCCATTGATTTAAAGAAGTAATCAGTAGGTGGTGTTATCGTTTGTTATCACAAAAGATTCTGGAATAGATTTGTCTCCGAAAGCTTTATACGTAGCTATAATCTGCTTCAGGAATTCCTGGAACACGTGGCTTTCGAAGTCTTCCTTTATCTCTGTGGACTTCTAAGGGCACTTCCACGGCAATTGTGGCCTCTTGATTGGGAATCTCATAAATTCCCACCCACTTTGTAAAATAATACATTACGACTAGGATGTATTTACCACCACTGTCTGTCGTCGGGAATGGTCCAGCGATATCGCTTCTTCACTCTGACTATAGTACTCGCTTTAAGACCTAGATGAGTTGCCAGTCTTCTAATAGACTAGCCATCTTTAAATTTGGCAAAAATGACAGCTTTCGGAATTTCGGTTAGCTGAGGAGGCATAAGTACACATTTACTTCAACTGAACTCAAATTCATTATTGAATTATCTGAGAGTGACATTAGGTAGGAAAGGTGGCATTTGACTTTTCAAAAGACCGACCACTTGTTTATATAGTTAGGAATGTTTTTAGTACAGGAACCGAGGGCGAAAAATATGGAACATGTTGAAAATTATTACACACTTTCTTGATAAGACTCATTGCATTGACGAAAAGCAAAAAAAAATTAGTTCAAAATAAAAAAATGCATTTTTTTCTTATACTTACCAAAACACCTGAAAAAAACTGCTTTTATAGAAGGAAAATTTCGTACAAAAATGATCTCCGGCCCTTGTTGTGTACAATTAGAGGGATTGCAGAAGTGCGGGAAAACAAACTAATAACTTTGTTGGAAATTATCGTAGAGACAAACATCAAAGAACTTTGTTTCTTAAGATCTCCACTTTATTTTCCAAAGTTTTCTTGAAAATAGAACTGGTTTTTTACTTACTTAACTTCTATGTCTATTTTCACTTCAAGTGCGAGACGTGGAGTAGTTTCTTCTTCCATCGAGTCTCCTAAATTTTTTTCCATTTCAATCGGACCATTGTGGTATTCACAGACCACACCATTTTCTGAAAATGTAGAAAAGACATATTTCATACATTTTGGTCTTGTAATCGGGGAACAAGGCAAATAGTGGGTTCCTCATATGAGGAAGTAGCCTGTCAATTGTATAGTGAATGCAATGGAAAAGAAGAAGTATGTTTCATGCAATTTCGTTGGTGGTATAGTGAGGACCCACAAACATTATTGACGATTGCTATTTTTTCTGACAAATTTTGAAGGTTATTCCAAAATCGAAAAGAGGATGGAGGTGGGCAAAAAATTTTCAGTTTAAAATGAAAAAATCCATTTTTGATTATACTGAAACTTTTAGAAAGCAAAACAAAATTATAAAATTTGCTACAAAAATGGTCACCGAGTCTTTGTGTACAATTAGTCGTTTTCTCACAAAAAACAATTGAAAGCTGGGATGTGTAATTGCAATTGCGGGATTTCTGAATTACGAGAAAACAAACTTCAATAACCTTATTGAAAATCATTGTGACAAAGTACATTGTGTTTCTCAAGATCTCCAGTTTATTTTCCAATCAAAGTTTTTTTAAACACTTCCGTAATCGAATCAAATCAAGAAGTATTTATTAATAACTATATGTTAAAGTTATAAAATCATAGACTGCGAAAGTTATAGGCTACCACTTTTATAAGATATTTATATTAATTACAATAAATATATTTATATTAAAATATAAAAAAATTGAAAAAAAACTGATATAATCTTATATATTTATTTTATTGTATATAATAAAGGATCAAATTTTAATAAAGCTTTTTACTAATTTACCAAGTACTGATTGTTATTATTAGAAGTTCAATAACATATATTCAATTATACAACATAATACAAAAGGTATAATTAAAATAAAACTAAGGAATTGTGAAGTGATAACTTATTTTTTTTTAAATAACACCATCTGAATGATGAACATCTCTACGACGGTCCTACTCTAATCATAAACGCAAATTAATAGAAATTTTTTTTCATCACTGATGTAATAGCTGCTATTTCACCACAGATATTCTCTTTTATGTTACTCGGATAATTAATGTAGACTTTCTGTTTGAGGAATCCCCACAAAAAAAGTCATGGAGCGTCACATTTCGACTACGATGGAACCATGGAGTATCACCTCTCTTTGAAATCAGTCGGCCTGGGAACATCTCTTTCACAACCATGATGGAGTTACTTAAAGTATGACGGCTAATTCCGTCTTGTTGGAACAGAGTTTTAGAATTCACTATTTTTGAAGTTTCAAATTCTAGAGTCGAAAAATCTTTCAACATAGCGTTCGGTATTGTCGTTTTGCCTCCGCGCATTTTCAAAGGAAAAAAGGCCAATAATTCTCCTGCCTAAGATTGCTACCTATACTGTCATTTTAAGACTGTGTAGTGGTTACAGGTTTGCGATTGGGATTCCACTGTTGTATTAACGACAATTTTTGCGGTTTAGAAATCCATTAGTAGGCAAATAGGCCTAATGAGAAAAAGATAATGTCAAAATTACGATAACTGTAAGATCTCCCCTTTCAAACAGACTGCATAACAATCTCAATATTGTCTTCAGTCCTAGATGTTCTAGGAGGACCTATTAGTCCCGTCAAATTAGACCAAAAAATAAGGGTAAAGCTACATAAATTCCCTCAAGCTTAAAATCAGTAAAATAAAATTCAAGTTTCCCATCATTCCCGTAAATAGAAAAAAATTATTCAAGGTCAAACGTTAAAAAATGTGTTTTTTGTGATTTGCAGAAAAACGGTACGTTTTATCATAAAAATACCTTAGGCAAAAATTGTAAATCATAAAAGTATCTACAAAAAACGTATCAATATGTACTTATATTCAGTATAGTCAATAGTTAATATAAATTATTAACAGTCGTTTAAATGTAAAAAAGTATATTACTAAAATCAATCTTCGCCGCATATCTACCTATTTGTTTTTGCATGAGGAATTGTGGCATTTTGATTTGCATTGAACTCTATGTTTGACGCAGTTAGGTTAGGTTAGTTATATTAACTATTGACTATATGGATATAAAACATATATAAAAACGTTGTTATTAAAAATTTATTCAAATAATGAGTGTTATACTACTTTGTTACCAAATTATTATTAATAAGCAGCATTATATTACGTGAGCTGACGTCTTTTAAATCTAAAATAATTTCATTCGGGTTCTGGTTCTATATCAGATCTTATGACATCAACACTTTAACCGTATTTGGCTCTTCAAAATTGGCGTCCCTGATGGTTCGTCCGCTTTCTCCCGCTCAGTAGCTGTCCAATAGTTTCCTGCCAATTGTTATTTGTAACCTTCAGTTGACTGTGCATATCATGTTTTATGGTATTGAGTGTGTTCATGCCCTTGGAGATCTATCAATAACGTATATGGGTACTATGAAAAAAAAAAAACCAAAAAATGGAAATACCTTCTGAATTCTTATCATCTCCAAACAGAAAAGTGGGGTCAACCCTATATGAATTTGTAGGCAATACAACTTTGCTTTCTGTTTTACCTAAAAATAATAATTCGGTAATATGGGTGTCTACAATGCACCACAATATTGAAACAGGGGACCGTAAAAACAAACCTGAAATGATTTATTACTACAATAAAACGCAAGTAGGGGTGAACTTGCTAGACACTTTCATCTTGTACCTTTCTTTTCGAGGTAATCCTCTTGTGACCTAACAATGAAGCTCATGAAGCCATATACGACCAGATGGTTGGAAATACCAAACCTACCACGTGACATCAGAGTTACCATACAAGCTTATATTGTTAAAGAAGATCCTCAAAACCCAGATGGCTGCATCTCAAGTGACAGAAAATGGAAAACTTGCTCCAATTGTCCAACATCAAAGGAGAGGAAGACAAATTATAAATCATGAAATTTGACTAACCAATATGCTTGGAATGCAGCAGGAAAGTGTTGATACCAATGTTAAAACACATTTGACTGTCGGTTATTCTGTAATAAAAATTGTTTTGAAAAAAAAAAAATAAAATAAACAAGTGATTTACAAAAATATAAGATCTGTTTTCTATTCCCATGTATACAAATTATTTACAAAACTATACAAAGACATCAAATTTAAGGACTGTAGTTCCAAATTGCATATAATAAACCATAATTTGAAATTAATCTTGGCATTCAAGTAAATATCTGACTTAAGTAATGGAAAATACTGCTTGTCTCAGAGACCGGATGATACTGTTAGTGATTGAAAATTCATGATACGGTTAAAGTGTTAAATATGAGAATGGGAAAACATTTAGAAGAAACAGGAAGTTCGTTAACAAAACAAATTTACATGTGAAAATTTCAAATTTTGTATGATGATGAAACATGGTAGCTTGTAAACGTGATAATAAAAGTACTAATGAATAAAACTTCCACTAAATAAATATAATTTTAATAAAACATATAAAATCAAGAAATTGAACAATAAAAAACGAAAAAAAAACTATGACTGTGTCAAGTTTCAGAAAAATTGACCGAAACCCAAATTCCAGAGGGGTTGAGCGGGATCCTTTCTAAAATAACTTACGAAGTGGCTTTAATTTTATTCTCGGCAATGTAGTTGAAAGAATCTCAAGCCAAATGTTGTACTTACGTTATTCAATGTTAAAGTACTGAACTCACTGGTTACATTACCACTACACTCACAATTACACTGTCCGAGACTGAGCTAACTTTCAGGCTCTGAAAACGATAACTTGGTTATGGAAAAGAGCGTCAGACAGCGTAATGTGAGTATTGGTGTGTAAACAGTGTATTCAATATGAATATCACCAAAGGTTCCAGAAATTCCAACTTAATTATTCGATGTATCAAATCCACCACCAAAGATTGATTCAGCTCCATTCAAATAAATTTACTTTATAGTGCCTTACTATAAGGAGTGGCCATCAATAAGGTTGATAAAATGTGATTGTAATTAATCAATTTTAATTGACGTGAATCTTACATAAATTATTTATTTTCAATTTTAAACATTTACAAAGCTGATAATATAATTCCTAAAATGTCTGTTTTTAAAAAAATTCACAACCTTAAGCGCTTTTCAACTTCATAATTTTTATAGGTAGCAAAGTGACCATTTCCTTGCATATTCCATACTCCATTGCAATCAATTCTTTAGCTTTCGGATGTTTTTCACAATAATCACTAATAAACTTATAATTTTCCAAGCTCATTTCTGTATTTTTCAGTTGAATTTGTTTATCAAGTGAAATGTATTTACTATACAATGCTGCTTTGTGGAAGTATGCTTGTAAAACGGGTTTTTCAACATCATCTGGAAATTTATCTGGTAATTTTTTGGATGCTTTATCCTCAAATGATTTTATGAAATTAGTGTAATGCAAAATGCCTTTATCAGCCAAGTTGTTGATCTTAGATAGACTCTGAGGAGTTGGACGGTCTGTAGACTCCCTCAATTTATCACATTTAATATCTAAAATATCCGCATAAGTTCTAGCTAACTCGAACCATACTTGTCGACAATATTGCAAATAATATTGTTCATTGACATTGTTAAGAACATGTTCTAGTAATTTTATTCGTCTTTTGTGTAATTTGGCCTGATTTTCAGGTTCATCTTCGAAAAATAGTAAATTCAGGTACAATTGCGTTTGATCCAACACTATATCAATGAAATCAGATGCTAAACTATCTAATGTATAGTACTCTTGAGCTTTGTCTGACCACTGCTGAGCATTCAAAAATACTTTTTTAGCATCAGGAAGGGTTAAAATGAACTGATCAGTTATTTGATTTTCATACTCCTCGATTGGTATTTTTTCGAATATCAAACTTTTCAAATCATATTGTGATAAATTACCATTAAATTGAATGTTTAAATCGGAAAAATCAGTAGATAATGAGCAATGAGTATTCAAATCATCAGTATGATTCAAAAGTCTATCTTTCGATTTTGAAAGTAATATCAATCCATATTTTGACCAACAACGAGCTACATCTGCACTTCTATGCCTGAACGTTTCTAGCATTGCGTTATGAACTTCAGTGGGTTCTGTTTGATTAAAGTCTAGTTTTTTCTTGTATTCATCCAAAATGAATGAACTGGCTGCAAGGTGATGTCGAGCTTGTTTAAAACAATTTTTTTCCATGAAAAATTGAGACAGTGTTGCTGCATTCAATGCCCAATCGATGGGATCATACTCACACATCTCCAATTGTCTTTTTAACGTAACGTGACAATATACAGCACTCCTTAAAGCATCCTTCAAAGCTCCATAAGCTTGCGCTAAATAATACAGCGTTAGTGTATGTATTTTTTCAAAATTTTTCACAGCTACGTCAGTATTATAAAAGTCAATGTTCGTTTTAAACAAATCTGCAATATCAATTGGAGACACACCTTTTCTTTTAAATTCTGCAAATAAAGATTCAGCTTTTTCCAAATAAGTCTTTGATTCTTCCGGTTCATTTTGGTATGACAAAATGCCAAAATTATTGTACATATTAAGAGTTACTAATATAAACTCTGGTTCTACGTGGTAAGATTCTATAACTTCTTTGCATTTCTCTAAATGTTTTCTTCCATTGGACGTTTCTTCTGTTTCAATTGCAATCATTCCCAAGTACAGATGAATTGTACCTAACATAGCTGAAACAGATAAAATTACATAAGTCAAAAATAATTAGAAATGATTATTCGATATTCTATGAAATAAATTCAGTCATGACGTCTGAAGTGGCAGAGGGAGAAATTATTTTTACTTTTGCAAATAGTTTGAAGAAAAAGATGAAGAAAACATGAACTCCTCCAGATATTAGAAGAAGTAACGATAGATCACACAAAAAAGATCAAAAAAAGTAAAGCGCCTGGATTAGATAACATACCAAATGAGTTATTGAAATACGGAGGACAACAACTAATGGTAGAACTTACAAAGCTTTCCAACACTATACTATCAACCAATGAAGTTCCTAACGAATGGAGGTATAACCCATATAAACACAACCATGAAAGTTTTTACGAAAATCATTGAAACAACATTAAATGAACAAGTAAACGCATCGGAAGAACAACAAGGATTCAGGAGAAATCGATCAACCATAAATGCCATCTTCACAATCAGACAAGTAGTTGAAAAAGCTATAGAATACGGCCAGCCCGCGTATATGAGCATCATAGATCTTACCAAAGCATTCGACGGGGTAAGGCTAAGCGACGTAGTAGACATCCTAAAAAGGAAATACGTTACGAAAACCATAATAGACATCATAAGACATTTAAACTATAACACATCCACTCACATATTAATTAACCAAAACCTGGCAGAGGAAATACGAACACCAACGGGTCAAGAATTCACTTACAGCAGCTCCTATATTCATTCTACGTAAAAGTTAAAACCTTTAACATTCAAGTATCCACTGCAAAAACTAAAACCATTGTCATCTCTAAAGAACCAATGAGGTGCAAACTCGCCCTAGAAAATAAAACCATAGAACAGGTAATGTAATTGACTATCTAGGCACACAAATCATCGCAGACCAGAACAGAATAAATGAAGTCAAAGGACAAGCAAACAAAACCAGCCGAATATCAGGCGCACTCCGGTATATTATCTGGAATAATACCAGTATGAACAAAAGGGCAAAAGTTAAAATATACAAAACCTGCGTTAAGACCCATATTGACATATGCTATAGAAACAAGGGTGGATAACAAAAGAACATTCGTACAACAGAAATGAAAATACTCAGAAACATATGCGGATACACAGTAAGAGACAGAAATAGAAACACAGACATAAGACACGAATGTGAGGTGGAAGATATAGTCAGATGGGGATGTAAACGTAGAAGAGCATGCAACCAACACACGTACAGGATGACCAGAGAAAGATTAACATTAGCAGACATGACGACCTTTAGGGAGACCTCCAAAAAGATAGATGGATTCATGGACATCAACATCTCAAGGATGACAGGTTGGAAACTACATGCCTAAGGCCTACAATACGTCGAATACAATAGTTTCCATAAAATAGTTTGGATTCTCAAACTTGAAATGAAAATGGACAAGTAGGGGCAGGAAAATATGGCCCAGAAACCAAGATCTCTAACCTAACGACTTCAGACCTATTTTCCAAGCGGAAACTGCGCACAACGTAATTACCACGATGCAAAATAGCAAAGAATCGCTTCAAGCACTTGACTCTTATAAAATTGAGTCAAAGCTAGTATAGCACTGCACCCAATCATGAAATTATTGAGAGCAAACAATGAAGTTAGTTTAATGTGGGTACCTGGCAACAACGGAGTGCAGAGCAACGAACAGACTAATCACCTGGCGAAGAAAGGCGGGACAACTCCTTTCATAGGACCACAATCTTTTATATGAGAGTTGCTACTTAAGTTTTGATATATGGCAACACTGATGAGAACATGTCAAATCTAACATTGCCATCATGAAGTTTGACATTTTAAATGGTGAACGTAGTCAGAACGTGTTGACGAATGCTATTTGAGTTGTTTATAGATATTGAAATATTCATCTTGATTAAAAAATGGAATTAAATCGCGAACATTATCATGCGATGATTCTATATGTCTTTCGAAGTGGATTAAACCAACAGTTGTGTGCCGATCAACTCGCTTCGACTTTTGGTGATGGAGCACCATGTCGAGCCACTGTGTTTAGTTGGTTTTGCGAATTCAATCGTGATTGCACTTTGTGAGAGAAATACCGTGAGATTGAGGCATACTTATGCATTAGTTCTACTCGATATATTCAATATTGCATGAACATTAGGCTGTTAAAAAGATTTGTTCGCGTTGGATAGCACATAATTTGACAATCGCTCAAAAATGCTCGTGTCGATTGGTGCGAAAAAATACTGAAAAAATTAATTCGCGGTACTTCAAATGACGTCTATAATATCGTAATGGATCTATGGATGGATTATGGACGGCGCTCACGCTTATGAGCACACCCCTTCCACCTCGCTGCTTCGGCGTCGCACCGAAATGCCTATTATTCAATTATTTATAAGTATAATGATCTGATACTTTTGATGTGCACTAAATATTGAAACAATACTAAATCCCAGTTGATAACGTAATAAATACGAAAGCCGACTACACTCTTGTTATAAATACTGAAACGGAAATATTTGGATTAAAAAAAAATTGAGGGTGGTATTCAACTCCTTATATATACACGTGAAGACATTAAAAACCACATAAAGACCGGCTATCACAAGTTTTGACAGCTGATTCTTACATATATTACAGTTAGATGCACTAAGTACACGTTAATAAAATCAATTAAGTGAAAAATTATAAGAAAATGATAAAAATTGACTAATATCTGATTTATTCCTTTGTATTCACTTAATCACCTATCTGCATTCCAAATTTGAACTCTCTAGGTCATCCGGAACTGGGTTATAGTTAAGATGTAAATAACCGTTTGTGATGTGTTTGTGAAATTTGGAGCACATATATATCTTAATATATGAGCCAAATTTGACATGTTTGTGTGGAATCACATACAGTGTGCTGCTCGCCAGTTCTGTTACTTGAACTTGGCTTGACAAGTTACGGCGTGTCTAGATCCTAAATTAAAACGAAATCGATCCATCAGAAGATTTGTAGACCAATATTCAGCATTTCCTATCCATACCTTAATTATAGTAATACTATGTAAACAATATATATTATATGTATACAATGCGGTCCATATATATGAAATAAATTCAGTTTTAGTGTTATAATGTTCTATACGAAAAAAAAACTGAAACAGGACGATTTTTATTCTTAAATTTATAGTTATATTTCCATTTTAACTTCCATAACGCAGTCTCCCGGTGACAGCATAAGTAATATTGACATAATAATTGGAACTATTATTAATAGAACAAGGAAAGACAATTTTGAGGAGTCAAAAAATGTTAAAATCCGTTCAGTCCACCCGGAGTAATTTATGTTTATTGAAATGATATCTCGTAATACAAAAAAGATATCTACATGCGGTTTTCGCTATTCTGTTGCTAATTTGCTCTACTTTTATAATCCTTAATTAAAACTGCATGTTTCCATTCAACATTTTTCAAGGATAGCTAGATTTAAAAAAATAAATAAATAGCGCCCTCTAGCGTACACGTTACTCATTAGGTAGAAAGGAGCTCTCTTCAAAAAGACTAAGTTTGCATAGATAGGTTAAGTAGAACTGGACTTACAGGCGTTTTTTCATAATAAAGTATCCGCTTCCCCCACCTCTTATTTGAAGAGAGAGTAAAACTTGTAAAATCAAATATACGCTGAATTTTTTGAAGAATAGGATAATCATAGTTTAAATGCATCTTAATTAGGCAAAATTTGTAAATTAGATATTCATTTTATAATTTTTGGTCCGCGCTCTGGCGGTGGACCTACAACTCTGTAAATAATTTCTAGGTTTGTCTCGAGGTCACTTTTGTTATAATTTTTTTTCCCGAAGCTCTACTATAAACGGTTCCCGAGATATGGCCGAGAGCCATTCTTATTGGGACACCCGGTACAATTGGATGATGGAGAGTACTGTCGTTTTACGCTACCAAATTGAAGTTTGACAAAAAATTGGTGTATAGGTTTTTATCTAATTGTTCTGTACAATTGATTGGTGAAGTCTGTTTTGTTAAATAACAACTTTCGGTATAACTGTTTGAATAATTTTTATAAACGATTGCAAATAACTCGAAAAAAGACGAGTATTTTTTTTTCAAGTTGTTTGGGTCTTAATGGGTTAAAGGGTTCATCTTTAAGTGGGATATACATAGGAACCCGCGGTTTTTTGATAAATTTTTCAAATGATAAGATTTTCTCTCTTGATAATTCAGCTTAAACTCAATAATTTACGAGTTGAGCCACTTGAATTATTAGAGGCTCGATCTACAATAGTAAACAAAAAAATTCCAAAAGAAAATTTTGAAAAAAACAAGTCGATTCTGCATTTTTGTACCCAATTTTTTCTCCTCTTGATTTTTTTAAACCTCAAAGTTTCTCAGCTGCGCAGCTTTTTTTGAAAATGGTCGTTTATAGGTAAAACGATCAAAAATTTGTCAAACAAAAAAAACGCCCAAATTTGCTATAGAATAAAATTTATGCTATTCGGGTACAGTTTCAAGGATATTCTATAAAGAATTTCTAGAAGCTATGCAATCGATTGAAAACATTAATAAAAGTCAAAAACGGCCATTTTCAAACGAGTGCACCGTGCTAAAACAATCGCAAAAATTTTTTCAAAAAAGCAAAATGAAGCATTATATGTCTATTTTAAAACACTGCATTGGAAAACCGATTATCATTTTTTTTTCACTGAAATATAAAACTTTTAGTGCGGCGAAAAATTTCGTGAGGTGTACCCAAACTTTTGGTCGAGAGTGTACCTGTATATATGTGAACTATATACTTATACAAACGACCTGTAGTGCTCAGTTAATCAAAAACTATGGGGTTGAAAATATTTAATACTAAAGAATATGCTCACAGAATTTTGGTAAATTCGGTGTATACACACTCGGACAAGCTTCCACGTGAAGAAAACCTAATTGAATATAATATGTAAAACTAAATTTATTATATTCTATTGAAGAAAAGATAACGGGATTTTTTATGTTCTGAACGAATCCGGACACAACAAAATTAAGAATTATAAAATAACATTAACATTCACTAACTATCATAGATTCCTGTATCTGATTATAATTATTGAGACAGACAATCGATTAAGCACAAAATAAATCACATACACATATTTGTAGAGTTCTCTAAATAAATAATCACTGAAATCACATAATCGATTGGTTTTTATTCACTTTTCATTCTTCAGAAAACTACTCAAAATGTAGACGTCTGAAGTCGTCGAGTGTAGAAAACGTAATGCCTGTATTTCCCACAGAGATCACTGTTCTCGTTCTTTGTTAACTTTCCGCGTGAAGTCTTTTATTTTGGTCAGTATTAAAAACGCGCCAAATTTTACAACTCGCAACATAGTCGCCTCACTTCCACTCGCAGTAATGTCCTTGTGCACTCACGCAGGTCCTTTGTCGGAGTGCGAGTGAGAGCGCGCGAAAACAATATCCTACACAAATCGTTGTGTTCCAACTATTTTTTAAAATTTTTCACTTTTAGCACAAATAGCACAAAGCTAGCACAATTCAACAATATTTTTTTTTCGAAATTCGAAAACGGCTGGGCTAACTTTTTTTTGAATTTCTCATCAGCTCATAAAACTTTCAATATTAAAAAAATTTTTGTTTCTTAGCACATGCAGCACAAACCTAGCACAATTCAACACAATTTTTATTTTTTTGAATTTCTAAAAAGGATGGGCTATCTTTACCCACATTGATAATATCTTCTTGTAAGCCAATAGAATGTGGAGGGCTCCAATCCCTATCACATTTATTTTCAGTTTTCATTTCCTGATCTATTATTTCATGGTTTACAATTATTTTTTTTTATTTCTAACAAAATTTTAATTGACTAGTTAGTGGAGATTCTGAACATGTAGGCTAGCTTCTAGGTTTCAAATTGGAACCATTTTGGTAAATTACTGATTATAAATGACAAAATATTATTACAAATATTTTTACCTGTTAATTTCTTGTGCAATGGATCTTCTGTGGTATGGGTTCTTAATAAATTCTCTAAATTAGCTCTCATACCAATTAAAATTTGTCTAGCCGAATACTTCGATAAGAATGGTTCAGATTCCGGATCCAGTTTACTATCTTCTTCCAATAATTTAATAACTTTGTCATATTTTTCCTGCAAATCAACATACGTTTCCTTTGTTATGGTCATTGTTAATTCCGATGCTCTTTAACTAATATTAAGTTTTATTTATTGTTATTGTTCAAAAATTAGACATATTCGAAATCGAGGTTATTTTTTATTGACAACTGTACTGTTGCCAATGTAACACAAAATGGTTAGCTTTGAGTCGAATTCTCGCCATTTGATATAAATGAACACAAATTATATTATCAGTTTATTCATCTGTTTTATGGAGAAAGATAAAATAATTATATAGCTCTTCTGCACAATAAGATCAGCAAAATTCCGGAATACTTAAATTCGACCAAAGATATTTGAAATGATTACGTACTTTGTATCTCAAGTTACACCTTCCTAAATTATTGTTGGTACCATTGAAATTCTTCACTTTCTTTTTTTTGCCCTTTCCCTTCACTTTACTTTAGCGAAGATAATAAGCGTTCGTATCAGAGGTTCGCGTTATTTATAGATAGTTAAAAATTATATAAAATTCTGGATGAGAAATGCACCAATATTTCAAAAGACTATTGACCGTTCTCCTGTGAGATCCAGGTAATTTTTATATAAAAGTGATAAGTGCAAACGATTTTCCAACAAAAGAGTAGGTCGACATATGAGTAGCCATTTTGTTGTATTTCAAACATTTTTATCTAAATTTATTTCAAACATCGTTAAGTGGTTTCAAATACTCCATTTTCATAATTGTCTATTTGATGATTTAAAATTTAAATAACTGTGTATTTATTTGTATGTTGTACTAATTTTATTTGATATTTTTTCACTTCATCTAATAAACAAACTTAAAATTAATCATATTTTTTAGATATTCAAATTGATCTGCAAATAAGATTTAAACGACTAGTAGAAGGCTTATCCTACACATTGTAGTGTAATTTTGGGTTTTATAAACTCGATTTTCATTAAATTCGACATTCAGTAAATATGACCGATACTTTGAAATCAAATAATCACGTCATGGGACTACCCAACGCAGTGTAAGTATTTTTTTATTTCAAAAATGATGTTCAACTTATCGTATTTAATACTTAGATCATTTTCCGACTATTTTTATACATTATTTAAGTATCTGTTTTTGCTATTTTGATGCCAAAAAAATTACCTTGCAATGATTAACATAATTTTAACTATAGAAGTTAAATCTAGATAAAAACTTCGTTTTTATAAGATCTAGTTTTTAGAGTTACCATAAAAACTTGTTCATTGACTATTGATTTAATGTTTCAATTGAAATTATCAGATACTTAAAGGCCCTTGTATTTTTAGAGATTATGACAATAAACTGGATGACTTGGGATGGAAATCGAAGCTGAAAATTCCACCAAAAGACAGAAGAATACAGACTAGCGTAAGTTATCTTCAACTAATCTATAAAAATATCTTGTACATATTTTCATATATTGAACTAGCTTTGATCTTGTGGAGGAATTTTTAGATATCTTAACAAAATTTAATGATCAACTAGAAATTAACATTAGAAAGTTAGTAATATGTAAATTTGCAATTAGAAAATATTAATACAAAATTGACAACTTAAAGCTGTATTGTAAAGTCCATAAATAGGTATTGCTGCATATCTTATTTTAATTAGCCCCAAATAAAATTGCAAATATTTCTGAATTTTTGTGTAATAAAAATCTTTTTTCTCAATTTTCCAGTTTCTTATCCATACAACACCATTTCAAGTATTGTTTTCTCTAAAGTAGGTCTCTTCATATCGAACATGATTCTATTTTGAGATAACTGTCTGCCACTTTTTTTCAAAAATTTCTTTTTCATTTGACCATCTTATGCATATGATTAGCTACATCCATTTTCAGAATTGTTTAATCTAATCTTCTTATCTATTTGTTTTGTCATAACTGCCAGCTTCTTATGACTTCTCACAACTTTATGTTCATTACTCTAAACAAAATATTTTTGAAATAAGAAAATTTGTGAACCAAAACTGAAATGTGAAATGGCTTATTGTCAAATTTTTTAAGTGAATTGTGTGCGTGAATATGCTGTTATGTTGAAGCGATTGTACAAG
Source organism: Diorhabda carinulata (assembly GCF_026250575.1). Taxonomy (NCBI): domain Eukaryota; kingdom Metazoa; phylum Arthropoda; class Insecta; order Coleoptera; family Chrysomelidae; genus Diorhabda; species Diorhabda carinulata. Next base: position 9,978,678 of record NC_079464.1, on the reverse strand, counting down.
TTGATTGCCCTTGGTCCTACCATGCTTATCAGCATGTAGTGTTTTTTAGAACTTGAAAGTCCTCAGTTTTCAGTTAACTACACCTTACTATAGTCATGGCAGTGAAAGTGTTAATTGTCCACTCTCTTATCCATAAAACTAGCTTCAATTTCAAGAATTTTTTTCTCTCAAGTAGTTATTTTTGATTATATTGAAGGATGACTCTGTTTTGTGATAACTGCCACTTTTCTTCATGTGTTTCCTTTTTGGTATTCTGATACTACCACATCTATTTTTATAAAGCTGAGTTTTACAAATTTGTTCCTTTCTAACAAAGCCAGAAATAAGCAACTTTCAAGAATTAAATTTCCCAATGAATATGTGTGACTGTAACACCTGTTTATACACTCTCCAATTTGTAGATGATCAGGTAATATGTGCAAATGACAGAAATGACTTAGAATACATGCACACAAAACGAAATTATAATGAGATGTGAGAACTATAAATATCTAGGAGTTTTTTTTGACAAAGATGGGAGAGATGATACAGAAATAGAATGAAGAAGGAACAGAACACTAACTAAATCACTAAATGGAATACTGAAATGGGAAAACATTGAAAATTGAGGATCTACAATGCAATGATTAGGTGTATGTTGGTATATGAATCAGAAAAGTGGAGAATAACAGAAAACTAAAGAGAAAAGTAGAATCCACGGAAATGAACGCCCTAAGATGAGCAAATGAACCCGAAAGAAATAATTATAGAATGTATTGAAGGAAAGCAGTTGATTTGGTATGGGCATGTACAGAGGCTGGGGTAGGAAAAAAATAATGAATATCAAAAATCTCAACAGTAAAAACTGCGGAGATAGGAAAGATTAGAAATTAGGCATCAGACAATTTCATAGGATGTTTTGAACCTAAATTTATATATATAATAATAAACACATGTTGACAACATTGAAGCAGAGGTTAACTATCTATGTTTATTTAAACTAACAATTTTCTTTGAATACCCATCTATTTGTGTACCAATTAATATTTTATTGTTATCATCTATTGCAAACAATTGATTATATTGTATATATTTAATTATTACCTAGATATATTTACACATTACTAACTTATAATGGTAGAATGTATTGTAAGCTTCATCCTGTAAGTGATTTTATCAACCAATGAAAGAAAGACTTGAAACTTGTGGAAAAAGTCCCAGAACACCTAATATTTCGAAAATTTCACATTACATACTCTATGAAAGTTGTAGGTTTTGATGAAATCTATTAAAATAAAACTCTTGTAATGATATACGACCGTCCAGAAAAGTTTTGTAAACAAAAGTCAATTTTTATTTTAACGGAAGGCTTATTTTGTTTGCACTTTCATGTTTCTCCAAATGTCTTTAACAAAAATGATCCCAGAATAATATAAGCTGAAGGACATAAATTCAATAGATATGATTTTATCTACATTTTTACAAGCTGGTATTAACTTTCCGAAATGACCTTTAAAGAACTTATGAAGTTGTGTAGAGCAGTAGAGATTAGTCAAATTCTCTAAACCTATTTTAAAATCTACCATTGTGAGAATAAAATAGCTGGAGTTTTTAGCAACACATCAGTTGGATTTTTGAATCATATTTTGGGTTTTGGGAATATTTTCACACAGTATATTGGTCTAATCATTTCTAGTAGATAAAATTGCACCCTTTAGTTTTGATATAACGTCGCTAAGAAATATTTCATGGGGAGGTGGTAGGTAGTGGTTATCGAATGCTAACATGCTAATCATACCCAAAATTCAACCAAAATGTACATTAGTAATTTTGTTCCCATATGCCAAGTAATAATTTAAAGAAATCTATAAGAAATTCTTCTTAGATGGATAGATGATGTTTCAAACAAGCAATTTTGCAAATATAGGGGTATCTATGGACTCTTAGATCCATGCTAAAATCAAAGAAAATTTAGTGTTTAATAAAATGGTGCTTGTTGGTTGAGTATTACAATGAGTGATTTGTTCTTATCGATTCTATTTCAAATTAAACTAACCTTGTATCTCAAGTGTACAGATAACATAAATTGCATATTTAGCAGTTCATTATAAATCAGAACTATATAGATAAGGCATGGGTTGTGGCACATTTATTATCATTTATGACCAAAAAATAAACAACTACTTACATAACAAATATTGTATTATGTTACTGTTCTAATTTTTTAGCTTCATAATCTTATTCAGAATATACATATTTTTTTATTATAAAAAGATACCTATTTTGAATTTGTAAACTTATTATTTATATAAGAGAAAAGTAAAAATGAAACGTTTTTCTTGAATCCTTGTATAGTTTACAAAATTTTTTATATTTATATATATCATAAAGAAATGATGTGCCTTGATAACAAAATAAGTAATTAGAATGTGGTTTTTGGAATAAATGAATGTATAGAATGTGTGTGTGTGTCTATATGTCGAATTTTTTTAAATATTTCACAACAACTAACCTACGATATCAAAAATATTAATCACTTAAAATTTAACCCTTCAAATGGAACATCCGTTTATCAGACAGATACAGATTACAGATTTGTACCCCTCTCCCTAAGGGACGAGTAAAGGAGTAGGGTTTTGTATGTGCCTCAGTCTAACTCTACTTTTAACCATTACAGGATGTTCTCTGTTTGTCACAGGATTTCTTATAATTGACTGATAGTAATTGCTTATGTTCCTTTTTGTTTTAATTACTTCTTTCTGATAATTTGGCTTCATTTTATTTTTGAATGTTAGTAATTACATATGCTGAATATTTGTTTTAACATGTCCTTTTATCAAGTACTTCTTTGTGATATTAGGCATATTAGACACTCGAACATACAAAAACGAAAGTAAAGTCAAACCAAAGAATATCAAAAGTATTACCAGACCAACACAGGACTAAAACAGGGAGATCCGTTATTCACTAGGCTGTTCAATATAGTATTAGAATGAATAGTACATGAAATTTGTTTGAACAGAACGAGGACAACGCAACTACTGGCATACGCAGATGATGTAGTAATCCTTTCAACATCAGAAAACGAGTTTAAGGAAACCTGCAGTCTTCATAGACACAATGATAAGTCGAAGTTCATGATCATGACAACCACAAAGGGAAAGATCAATGAGAAGTTTGTCAATACAACTAAACAAAGAAAAGGTAATGAGCTTAGAACAAGTTGAAGCTATGTATATCTTGGAGTGGTTATCAAGTGACGAGGGAGGAAATCTGGAAGTTAGGATGACGAGGGGAAGTAAGTAGTTGGGAGCGCTGAATGCGATAATACGATCCAAAATAATCTTCAAAAAGGCGAAGCTATATCTACAAAACAATACTAAGACCAACAGTGGGCTACAGTGAAACGTAGATTCTTAACAAAGCAGAGGGAGAGAAGTTAGATATACAGAACAGAAATACTTAGAAGGATACTATGAAGTAAAATGGAGGGAGAATTATGGCTGAGGAGACCAAATAATCAAGTAAGGAATCTATTTGGAGAAGCAGAACTAAGCAAAATAATAAAATCCAAAAGAATAGAGTGGCTGGGTCACATTTATTAATCACCTATGAACTGTTTTATGTGAGAATTAACAAAAAAGTAAGATGGGGTAAATAAATGCTTTAAAATATTGAGTGAGTTCACAAAACAGAAGCTAAACTTCCACATCTGTGAGGCGGGCGTTCGTCATAACGCCAAAAAATCATGTTAGGGTTAAAATATACAAAATTTTCACTTCTGATTTTTGTTTGGTATCGTAATCTCCAATCCTAAACTACTTAAAACTCCTATGGTGACATTTTATTAACAATGATGAGCTTGTGGATTCCCCTTCATTTTATACTAATAAATGATAAATCCATTACTGATGTAAATTATTTAGTTCATATCATTTGAATAAATATTTGTGGAGGCGAATATTCCTAATGCCATTTGAACACTTCCAGGATGTTACTGACACAAGGGGTAACGAATTCGAAGAATTCTGTTTGAAAAGAGAAATGCTTATGGGAATTTTTGAAAAAGGTTGGGAAAAACCGTCTCCCATACAGGAAGCCTCAATCCCGATAGCGTTATCTGGAAAAGATGTACTCGCCAGAGCAAAAAATGGAACAGGTATGTGTAAAACATTGCGAACATTATATACTTTCTAACTTTGTTTTTTCAATTGAAAATATGGCATATTAGTAGACTGAACTTGAGATTGAATGTCGGGTGCGGGGGACATATATGCAACACAAATAACTTGACTTGTTATATTATAATGTTAAACACAATAGTTTAACATTGAAACTGTCACATACAATATTAAAAACGTGATCCAATCTATTTGTTGTAGTTCTTTCACTAGGAATTCGTGGTGTATATATTTTCTCAAGAATTTGCTCTCATAAACGCTCTATTCCAAAGTTTGCATTCAAATTTCCATTTCAGATTTTCACCACATATTATATGAAATACAATTCGCAATGAAATATTCACAACATTCTTATTTGTATTCATGCCCATTGTCATTTACATGCGATTTAGAGGAATTTTTAAATATAAACAAAGAAAACTATAAATTGTTGATATTTTCTAGATGTTCATCTGCTAATATGTTGTCCCATGTTTTTATGTGCCATTTATTGTTTATTATATTGGAATATGGTCAATGATAGTACTGTAAATAGATTTCTATATCATTTACACATTTTTCCACTAATTAATGAGACACATTACTTCGTTTAAATTATAATCAATTTCGTGTATTTGAGACAAAATGTAGTTCTTAAAGACTTTTTACTCTGAATTACTAGTTCAATTTTCTATCTTTCTAAAAAAAGTGATAATGATAAAAATTTTCCAGGTCTTATAACTCTAATGCTACTCTTTTTTTTGTATAAAGCAAACACAAAAGAGTAAACCTTATTTACACTCGAGGAGTTCAAGTGGTGCCTGCCATGTGTAGATGCCTGTAGATATTGATCTTTAACTTCTGTAGATCGTAGTGTTTGGGAAAGATGTGTCTTGGTAGCTGATTCCACAGGCTTGTACTTCTCCAAAGAAAGGATTCAAGATAAATTGACGTTATGGACGTTTGCAGGCAAACAGGCACGGCTGCATGTCGAGTAGGTCTTGCAAATACTGATCTATGTGGGATTTTGTTGGACAGCTCGGTAGAGCATCTGCTGTGCTAGTGTCTAAAAAACAGAGTTAGGTCAGCGACCTTTTTTCTATGCTCTAAACTGTCCAAAGTTTCTGGTCAACTCTCGATCTCCCTTTAAGTCGAACTGCTCTCTTCTATATTAAGTCGAGCTTCTTCAAGGTATGCTTTGGAGCCGAATTCCAAGTATATGAGCAATACTCTAAAGATAAATGTATTTTTGCTCTGTATAAATAAACTATGTGTCCAGTAATTCACTCACAACTTGAAAAGTAGATTAGTTTAAACTAATGCCATGGTAACACAAGGATTTTTTGGAATTGCTTCAATACAATTGTAATATTTGTGAAACTTGAAAAGCACATTACTATTTAATATTGATTTTAATATTGTTCCGCCTCACCTCTCAATTACTACTTAAGTTTAAAGGAAAACACATTTAGGTTTCTAGCTGAAGGCAAACTACTTCTAATATAATATACTAATAAGCAGACTTATTATCACACATCTGTTTTCTGGGGTTACCCACCAAGTTAGATTTGCAAATTCCACTTCATGATGGTAATTTGGTTATGTGTGTAACTGTAAAATGCCCTTGAATTAACCAACTTGTACTAATACTTCCTTCATCATAGTTTACAGTTTTGACCATGTTGCACTTAGTCACAAAGTAATTAGGTCAAAAAGATAGTTTGAGGCATATGAGGCACTTCTTTCTTTTTGTCAGATAATTTTTCAATAGTTTTTTAATTATAAATATTGAATAATTATTTAATTTAACTCTTTGAAATGTGAATTATATAGTTAATTTAACATATTATTATTAAAAATTGTTTATTTGTTGAATTCATCCAATTCAGTTTGGTTTATTTAATAATGAATTATTTTATGTGTATTAATCAAATTTTGTACTTAGGTAAGACTGGTGCATACTGTATCCCTGTGCTGGAACAAATTGATCCGAAAAAAGACTGTATTCAGGCGCTTATTATAGTGCCCACAAGAGAATTAGCATTACAGACTTCACAAATATGCATCGAACTGGCCAAATACTTAGAAGTATGTATTTTTGTATTATTAATTTCTGCCAACATATTGGCCTATTGATATTTTCATTCTACAAGTAGAAAATATTAAAGGTTACTTTCTTTTTAAAATCAAAACTAATCAATTTTACATCAATATACAATTATATTAGAAACAGAACTAGAAAATTTCTATCTTTATGTATATGTTCAGCTCAATCTAGAGAGAAATTATTGCAAACAGGAGATCATCACCTTTTCCGATAGTCAAGCAGCCATTAGAGCTCTAACACCTGAAGACGGTAGACCTAGCAGATAATGCGGAGGGCAGATTGTGTTGCTCAGAGGACGAAACCTCTACCCACATTTCTCTCGAGTTGTGAAACTACAAAGCACTCCACTTGGGAGCGCTTGAAATAGAAGACGAATATCTCTGGCAATTACAGCTATCCCACATTCTAGACTTTTTTAAAAAGAGTAGGATTATCGGATCACCTATAAACACTGGCTTATCCAGTATTACAGCAAGAAAGGGGAACATAATAGATCCTTTGGGTCGAAGTGTAAGCGATGCCCCAAAATCCAGACATACATACATACAAACAAGTGTTCTGGTGAAAACGATGGTCCAGTAAGTCAAGTATGAGTAGATAATCTCACACTTATGTTGAAATTTCTAACATTTACATGATATTGAAGGGAAACTGTCGTGACTGTTCAGTTTCACAACGTTCTTAAAATAATAAATCAGTCATTTCTATATGTACTCTTTCCTTATCTTGTTGTCATATGCTTATTGAAACAGGAAAAGCTAGTTTTTACAATCATGTCAAAATCATCACAAACTTGTAAAAGTTGTAAACAAAATACAAAGGAATAACTTGACAAAGAACTAAAAGAAATAGAATAATTTCAATCAAGTTCAATAGAAAATAAGCCAGAGTAAAAGGTTTGAAAAAATTAATAATAATGATAATTGTCATAAGGGAATTTACCTTTTTTTAAGTAAATTCTATTTATTAAAATTGATACAGGAAAAATCATTGAGAAAAAAAGTGTTTTTTAGATACAAAATAGCAATTCATTCTAGTAAATTGAACTCTGAATTGCAATTATATGAAATATATCACAATAGAGTTTGTAGATATAAAATTACTAGATTGCTCAGCGTTATCATATTACAAATGGCGAAAGATGAGCTTAAGTCTAAAACCAGGTTTGATACGAATTACTGTCAAAACAAGATTAAGTGATACTAAAGTTAACCTAAATAATCGCTGTCACTGCCAAACAAGGTCCATGGCCTACTTGTCGTACAGTACATTATCAATAAATAAAAAATATCGAGAAAAATATGAGTGGTGTGTCAATTTGTCCAGGAGTTTAGAAGCCAAATATTGAAAATGAACTCTAAAACTAATCTTTAACTTCCTATGATCCCAAGGATTATTACACTATCTCAAGACAAGCGCCAAAAAGTTTTTGTGAACGAACAGATATTTATCTATGTGTTATTGGTATCGGTCTATATCCATCTAATCTATCAATGTGCAATAATTTTCTCTACAAAAGAGAAAAGTACAATAAAAAACTATATTCCAGCCATAGAGACCTAAGATCTAGAGAACATACCATTAACTGAATTTAAATAATTGGTTTATCAATCTGAGCATTACATTGGATAGAATTTCTAATGTACGATTAGCTTAATCATCAGTTATTTTTAAGTATCTACTATATTTTAAATTCAGGTTCGTGTTATGGTGACAACAGGAGGTACAAATTTGAGAGATGATATAATGCGCATATACCAAAAAGTCCAAGTTATAATAGCTACACCGGGTCGTATATTGGATCTGATGGAAAAAGGAGTTGCGGTAATGGATCAATGTAAGATTCTCGTACTGGATGAAGCCGACAAATTGCTTTCTCAGGATTTTAAGGTATATACCTATTTTTTTTTAATTAATTAAAAGAAAAGTGATTGATAATTGATAAAAATATTTTGTAAATTTGGCATATTAGTAGACCGGACTTGAGATTTAGTGTCAGGTGCGGGGGACATATATGCAACACAAATAACTTGACTTGTTTTTATATTATAATGTTAAACATAGTAGTTTAACATTGAAACTGTCACATACAATATAAGAAAACTAATAATTATTAGATACATTAGAAAAAAATTATAGTGAGCTATTTTAACTTGTTTAAATATATTGGAAAAGCATGAATGAAGCAAGAAAAAGTGGCAATTATATTATATCATTGTGTTTCTTCTTCCAGTTTTATGAGGAGCATTTTCTGCTGTTTTCATAATGTGAGGTTTAATTAAATTGAGATTGTTTTCCTCGGAACAAAATTATTTAATCAATTGTACCCAGTCTCTCATTTATAGGTTTTATTCCATTTTTAATGTAAAGGGTGATGCTTTTTGTTATTAGGGTGCTTCATTTACTTTTCTTATTTTTTTGCCGGTTTTTTACAATTATAAAAATTATCAAATCATAATACATTATAATACTAGGAATAATAGTGTTATGCTGTGGTTATCATTTTTTTTCTAAAGTTTAATTTGCAATGTCTATAATATATTAATAATGATTCTTAGTGGTTGAGTATTGTCAAGTATGATTAGAAAATTTTCTGCCGCGAAGAAATCTAGAGGTACTATTTGTGGTTCCAATATGTCAACAATGTACTTATGAACATTAAGATTACCTCTTCTAATGATCACCAGATCTGTGTGACCTGTCATAATGCTATTACTGATCTGCAACCATACATATACGTTGGTTGTATGCAGTATTGTATAAAGTCGATCACTTTAATTGGATGAAATCTGTTACATTTTATCACTGATTGTCTTCCCATCTTTCTCCAATCAATGCAATAGATGCAGTACACTCTTCTAGGATAAGATTAAGACCATATTGAAGAGTTTGATTAATCTCTGAAAAATAACTTGTATTTAATAGAGATAAATTAGATAGTAAGAAAATTAAGCAAACAAAAGAAATCTTTCTTTAATTAAAAGATTTAGCCAAATGAATGTGTTATTTTGTTATTTTTGCGGGTAGCGTGTAATTTTTTGAATTAGGTATTTCATAATATCTATCAATAAATTGCTATTTTATTATGTTTTGGATGTATCTATACCAACTCGTTTTCAAAGTTTGGCAATTGTTTTCATAATATAATTTTTTAGGGCATGCTTGATACTGTGATTAAAAACTTACCTCAAGAAAGGCAAATATTGTTGTTCTCAGCAACATTTCCATTGACTGTTGAACAGTTCATGAGAAAACATTTACGTGATCCGTACGAAATTAATCTAATGGAAGAACTTACTTTGAAAGGAGTTACGCAGTATTATGCATTTGTCCAAGAAAGGCAGAAAGTACATTGTTTAAATACTCTATTTTCAAAGGTTTGTTTACTAATAATTAGTGCATAATTTTTTTATTCACACTAAACATGTTCCAATAACTTTAGATGTTGTTTTCCTATTTCAGTTGCAAATAAATCAAAGTATTATTTTCTGTAATTCGACCCAAAGGGTTGAATTATTGGCCAAGAAAATCACAGAACTGGGTTACTCTTGTTACTATATTCACGCGAAAATGGCGCAAGCCCACAGAAACAGAGTATTCCACGATTTTAGGAATGGTTTGTGTCGAAATCTAGTCTGCTCAGATCTATTTACCAGAGGTAAGTATTGTTTACTATTAGGTGATACTTTTGTTTCATTAAATTGTTGAGAAAAATATACATTCAAATTCCTTTCCATTCTTTTGGGATTTGGCAGAGGGACCTAATTAATATGCTTCAAGTGTATTACGCCTCTTATAGTGGTCATACTTTGGTATAGGATATAGTGCGGAACCTTTTCACCATTTAAATTGGGCATTAATAAGAGAGGCCTCATAAGCCGATTTGCTTACAAAAGTGACTTATAAAATTGTTATAGTTTTGTATAGGTTTATCATTTTATTGTATTATATGGAATAAATAAAATATAACAATAATATAAAAAACGTAAAATTACAATATAAATTTTTTTAATATCTAAGTTAGTGACTTACTTGACTTTGTTTTTTATTTGAAAGTTAATTATTTAGATTAAGCTTTGTAACACGCAGCTTTAATTGATCATCTAAATGTTCGCACACCTGTAATATGCATTCTTAAACTTGTTTTAATTTTTTTCGTGCGAGAAAATGTTGTCTCGTAACAGAAAGTACTACTTTCAAAGCAGAAAAGTTTTTGTAGGCATGGATATTCAACAGCATTCTTCCAAATGTCTGAGGGATCCTTTTTGGCATTAACAAGAAATTTGATGATACTATCTTCTCCCAGGTCAATTAACTCCATTTATAGTTCTGCAGGAGCCTCGGATAAATCTATTAAATGTGGTTCAAATGCCAGTTTCATAGCAGGAGGGTGCTCACCAAAATCAGAAAATCTATTTGTATACTCTTCTATTAAAGAATCCAAGACATCTCCATATTTATCAAATATTTTCACAGTTCTGCTCATTTGACATTTTTGCTAGTTCCGAGCAGTGTGCAAATATCTCTGAGAAAGAGAGAGATGTTTTGAAAAATTATAATTTTTTCTGCACACTTGGATCTTTTTTCACATTTCATAAATATGATTATTTCCACCTTGCTGGCAAATATTTGAATTGTTTTGTTTTGTCATAATACAAAAATGTAATGTAAATGACAAATACTTCATCTGATAGATTACAAAGTTTTCCTTGTTCTTGATAAGATTTTAAAATTTGTCGTCGAAGAGACAAAACTTCCATCAAAACCTGACATAATGATAACGAGTGAACCTTGCAGTAGTAGGGTAGCATCTGCCGACATTTACAATGACTCATTGCATTTACGCGAATATAGTTGACAATAACAATTTATTTAAGTCTAAGTTTCCTTTTTTAAATTAAGTAACAAATCCTTCTTCTTATGTCTCTTCAGCTTCAACAATACATTATTTAATTATTTCACTAGAGAGTTTTCCAAGTATATATGCTATTTTGTACTAAATCGGGATATTTATGTTCTTTATGTGTCAACTGATGTATATTTGCATTCGCTTTTTTTCAAACCATTTAAAACTATATTGCACAACAAACAAAACATTTTATCTTTCACGTCAACAAAGAAAAAATCTGATTCCCATTCAGCATTAAATGTTCTGTTTTGATCACTTAATTTTCTTCTCTCAATATTTGATATGATGGATAATGAACGAATATCAAATAATATCTTTAATAAAGCGTATGTTTACAAGGAAGACAGTAAAACCGTTTAACTGTTATAAGCACCTCTGGTATATGATATCTCTTATATTTGGAACTTTAAGTTCTTTTTGTAATATTCGATTTATCACGTCAGTGATTATATGAAATTATATGAAATTGATGTGTTGACCTAGCACCAAATATACAAATGAATGTTATGACAGTTTTCTATAAAGTGGCTAATGTCTGTGTTCTTCTCATGTAATGGAGTCTGTATACTAAGTGATGATAGAAGTATTAGGTTGAGTTTACACATGCACTGTAAATGTTTGAACTTTGTGTGAAAAATAATTTGCATGTTATTTTAATTTTTACAGTTCTTACTTTCCAAAATCTGTAAAATAGTCGATACATTTAAAAAAAAGTCCTTTGTATTTTAGGTCCATAATTTTTTTTTTGCAAATTGGTCTCAAAGTCCCTTTTTTTTAAATTTTTCAACAAAGACTGTTTTTTATATATACCACATTGTCGCACACCTTTAATTTGACATTTTTTTAATTTGTTTATGACCGCCAGATGAAATTAAATATAGTTGTATGATGGGAAGTGAAAATTATCACATTTAATTACTTTTTTTCTTAAAAAACTGTCAGTGGTTACAATCGTCATTCACTCATCGTGTCATTACAAATATATGCGTTAGTACAATTCTTACTAACACTTCCCTTGACCTCAATTCCCAAGAAAATGTGCTGCTTCAGGTATTCTCTTACCCAACTTACACTTGGTAGGGGATTACATATATAAAAAAATCATTTATATATTATTGATATTTATGAGTATAAAGGTAGGTCCCTAAAAGTCCCTTTTTTGCATGCTTAAGTCCCTTATTTTGAAAAAAAAATGTGCTAAAAGCACTGGGAATCGCAAACAACGATAAAGCCGTGTCTTCGTTAAATTATGGTTTGGTCGTCGACCTACTTTGGGTGCTTCGGTTAAACTTGTAGAACTCGCAGCAGAGGATTCTACATGCTATAAAAAACCATCTTTTCATTTTCTTCTGGTTTGTGTGTGATATTAAGATATCTTGCAAAAGAAATTTTTTTCGACTAAGTTTGAGTTTTTGGAAGCGTTGTTGATATTCATATTGAACACACGCATTTCGATAAGCAAGTTTTAGTTTATCTTTAGTCTCTGGGGGCGATAACTTGGGCATCGAAACGCGCGTCAGACTGTAATCGTGTGTGTTGGTGTAGTGGTACTGTAAACAGTGTGTTTAGATTTTTTCACTTTATCGCAATATTTGTATTATGTCCCAAAATACACAATTTCAAATTATATCCCTGAAATTTCTAAAGCTATCTATGATGCATTAAGAAACTTTGTTATAAACTACTGTCAAGAAAAATTAGACGCTTAACTGAAATATAGATCTAACTAAAAACTGGCGAACGGACGACGACGATCTGCATGCACTTGTTTACACTTGAAAGTTTTGATTTTTTGTGCCAAATTTTGACACATACGCCAGTGATTTCAGGAGGATGCAGACCTTTTTGGTCTAAGCATGTACAAATCAATGCTTAAACTTGCCAAATTATTAATTGACTGTCGCGCCAGTTTTTATTGGCTCCACTAAATCCATACTTGTGTAAACACCATTCAGAAGGAATAATTTTTCAAGTAATGTGATAGCTTTACCACCAATAGTTAAATATTAGGTTAGCAGTAACAAATGCCTGTGTAGACACGTTAACATATTAACGTCAGCTTCTTGGAGAAACATAGCTCAACATGTAATATGTGGACGTGCTTGATTTTACTAAAAAAGAATTTTTTGATGTTCATTTAGATAAAGGGGATATAATCCACATAACGTCCAGCTGTCATACTGCTTCCAATAAACAGTTACTATGAGCAATAGCCACCTAAACCATTACTCCAACAGTTCTATAATTAACCTTTCAATGGTAAACCTGATAACATGTTGCTTTCTAAATACGATAATGTCATTCTGCCTCTCAGTGCTGTCATTCTCTGCACTACTTCCAACCTTCCTTACCATTCTTGAACCATTAGATTTGAAGCATTATCTTCTTAAGAAGCACATGGATATGGTGTTATTAGTTCAGTTCAGGTATTTTAATACTATACAGACATTACTATGTAAATGTAGCATGGATAAATATGAGGTTTCTTATGTATGAACTTGTTCTGAATTTTAACAAGAAATTATGACTTAATCTTAAATTTTGATTTTTTTAAGTTTGAAGTAGACAGCTAGAAAAAAATTATGTGTTTCTATGAGAAATTGTTCAAAAACAGGAAAAAACTTATATAAAGTGCTGACAGTAAATAAAATTGTGAAAGTAAAATCTAGATTTAAAAATGAACTTCGAGTAGAAAATGAGATAAGGACAAATTTGTTCGTACCAAAAAACAAAATCGCTTTAGTCAATAATTATTCTTTGGAATGTTTATAATTGCAAATTGAATTTCAATAAGATTTTTTTTCATAAATATGATTTTGTTTTCAAACTTTGGTGCGCCTTCTAATCATTTTAGTGCCACTTTAGGGTTCGCGCCCACAATGGAGAAATGTTTTATTAGAAGATATTTCTGCCTGAATTTAGTAGGTTTACAGGGCTAGGATGTGTGTTCTAGTACACATTAGAACACCACTTTCTGAGACTCATCTGATAAATGAGTTTTATATGACTGGGGGTCATCTTTTTTTGCTGCCTCAAGTATTTGTAAAGTAATTTCTAAAAGACTTGAACACATACAAGGTATTGTTAGGACTTATCTTGTTAATTGAGACTAATATGTGTTATTGACACAACACTTAAGATTTTTTATATCAATATAAAGGTAGTCAAATCATGTTTACAACAAAAGTGATACATTATTTCATTATCACATAGTGTTTATATTTGTCAATACTTTTCATATTACTTCTATTATTAATTATGGTTTTCGTTATTATATTAAAGGTATTGATGTACAAGCAGTGAACGTTGTGATCAATTTTGATTTTCCGAAGATGGCAGAAACATACCTACATCGCATAGGAAGATCAGGTAGATTTGGTCATTTGGGTATAGCAATCAACTTAATCACCTACGATGACAGATACTCACTACATCGTATCGAACAGGAACTCGGTACAGAAATCAAGCCGATACCGAAAGTCATCGATCCGAAATTGTATGTTCCCAAAGTAGATGATGAAGAAATTGAAAATACCAAGTAAATAATTGTGTACAAATAACAGTGTGACTTCATTATAAAAAAAAACAAAAAACTTGAATCATGTAAATATTTAAAAAGGAAAATACGGAACTGAAAAAGTACTTTTTTAATTTTCCATTATCAAAGAAAATATTTTTTTGTTTAAATTTTTTATACAAAGTGCAAATTTATGGGAATACAATCTTTAATGCAGGAGTAATATTGTGAGATTGTGTGATATTTATTGATGCAAATGACCAGAACTTCTGTAGGTTATGAAAGTTGCAGTCAAAGGCAAAATGTTTATATTCTTAAACACATTCAAAGGAATGT
The DNA here is from genome assembly GCF_026250575.1 of Diorhabda carinulata. Taxonomy (NCBI): domain Eukaryota; kingdom Metazoa; phylum Arthropoda; class Insecta; order Coleoptera; family Chrysomelidae; genus Diorhabda; species Diorhabda carinulata. The sequence goes on along the minus strand of NC_079464.1, from coordinate 9,963,670 downwards.
ATAAAAACAAAATTTAAATTACACACATTTTTTAAATTTTTCAACTATAGAAATATACAGTAATAATTCATTCCAGAACTATTAAAATTTTATCATCAGTTGATATTAACTGAAGGGTTGAAATTTTCATAAAGAAAAGTATGATATTATTTGAACTACTAAATTAAAAAGATTAAATAGTGATCGGTAGTGTCAAATATATTGTCAATTAAATGGTAATCAGTTTTATGGTACATTTAAAAAGTGGTACATTTGTCCATCGAAATGGTAGATTTTCAAAACATTCTAATAAACAAGTAAAACATAAATTTTATTATGCATTTGAACTAAACCACTTGAATGTGTATATCTGAATTATGACTGACTAATGATAAATTGTGATATTTAATGTACAAATATTCACTTAAGAATCAGGCATAGTGTTTATCAAAGTTTTATGCAGTTGAATGTCTTTGGATGTGCTTGAAATATTTTTTTTACTTTCACTTAACAAAATCTTGTTATGTACTTTTTTGTATATTTCCTAAAATGATTTTCAGCTCCAGCATTACTTTCATGTGGTTGAAATAACATTATTTCCTATACTTTTTATCTAAACCTAATCAGTTTGCAAAATATTTTTCAGTAACAAAAATTTTACCAGTGTAATTGAACTACCGTGAATTGTACTCCAAAATTATCAATAGTATACTATTAAGTGTAAGAAATATTCATGATTGTGTCAGTTGTACTTGTAAGAAAATATTGTTTACTTGCCTAGTTTTATGTATAAGTTCTGCTCATTTGCATTTAATACAGTAGGGAACTTATTCGGACATAACGCAGGTGAATTTTTTTCAGGATGCTTGTTATAGATTGTGAAAGCGTTGGAGAGTTTATAGTGTCATGTAACACCTTGTCTGTGATAAAAAATTTTCAATTTTCATAACAACTCGTTGGTATCTTTTCAAGTAAAATGACTACATTTATCAATGATGTTTATCAAAATATTTCAATCTCACGCTCCGTAATTACTATTAAGATATTTATAATTTTTCTAAAAGTGTTACTATATGAAGTTTGCTAATGCGTTTTATAATTATTTTGTATTGGATTCTTAATCAAACTTTATTTTATCGCATACTTTTTACATAGATCACTGTGAATAGACAACTCCAAATTTGAACACGTCATTGTTATAAATAGATTTTAGTGTATTTTTTTTATACCAATGAAGTTAGTCTCATATTAGTGCTACTGGTTCCCGTCATATTTATTATTTAACTTGTCCCAATCACAGCTCTTTTCAGTCATAATTATTCATATCAAAATGTGCTCATTTCATTAAATGATCTTAAGAAATGGCTGAAAAGTATATTTATTTTCAAATAACTATAATTTAAAATGATTATTTTTCATAAAATTAATTGAAACATTATGAAAACAATATCTGCCATAACGGCAAGCAGAACGTTGTGTTGGTAGTTTTCTTGGTATAAGAATTAGTTTAAAATGTGATACGAGTAACGATCAATGGTAACCCTCTAGCTTTTCCATTTATCACGTGACAACATTTTTCTCATTTCCTGCAGTATTCATTAGTGATCATTTACTTTACGTCGCTAGTTTTAAACATAAAAATTGATTTATTTTTCACTTAACTCTAATCAAATATAAATTAGGGGGACGTCTCAGGAGAGATGCGATCTCATAGGCACAAAGAGTAGGAGTAGGAACTGTCAACTTTCTTAATTATTTTTTCAAAATATTTGTTTTATAAATGTTTCATTTGGTTTAAGGTTAAACTGTCTAAATTTTAGTGGTTTCTCGAAATTTATAAGATTGTTGTATAATGTACGACCATCACCAATTTACTTCTTCAATTTTGGTGCCCGAAAATAGATTTTATGTGTTTTTGCTTGTAGTTTGCTTTGCCGAAAATTAGCATATAATTCTGAATCCAATTTATCTCTGGAAAGCAGTTGAAACACAGGAGTGAAATGTCAATTGAATCTAGATTTTTAATCCCAAGCCTTTATTTATAATTTCCTTTCTGGATAGGACCGAGAGCCTCGATTAGCTATCAGGTACACAAAAAAATTATATGGACAGAATTTATGTACATAAATTTTTTGTTAATAGTGTATATTGAAACACTCACATTGTATCCTCTAGCAGTAGTTTGTCTTGATCCGCCTCTTCCAAGTTTTTTTGCTCATTTGTCTTTGCTCAAAATAACTCACTAAGTTCTTTATAATAGTATCCAGTATTTCAGTGGGATTAGTTTAAAAGATCTGTAAGTGGAGTATTTTGATTTGTCTAATTTAAACTAAAGTTTTTTTTATATCTTTTGAATACTGCAAATGGCAAATATTTAATTTTTTTATTAACTTCTTAAAATGAAAATTTATAATTAAAAATATGGAAAAGATGGGGCTCGTCAAGGTATTGGTAATATAAAATTCAAAAGGAAAATTCCTTTGATTCGTGTGCTGCAGTGACTAAAATTCTTTCCAAATGTTGAAATAATAAAACTACATTTTTGAAGGGAATGATTTGTACAAAAAGGAATTTTCTGAAATTCTTACCAGATTATACTTCTGAACTATATTAAATGAAGAGCTTAAGTTCATTGAACTTTTATAAGTGTATCAAATTTTCATTTGACTCTATCATGACAATGAATATTTATATAGTAACACACTTCATGTAAAAATTATCTTTAGTATACAATCGAGTTGTTTTTAACGCTCTCCAACCTTCTTTTTGAAACACTTTCTGTTACCCACGTGGTTTCAAACTCTCCATTTCGACTTGTTGAAAAAAATTCATTCAAACATATTGTTGATTATACTACCGGGAGAGTTGCGTCCATCAAAATCTCCGTTTCTCGGTGGTACCGTTTTACAATAAGCGTTTTGGTTGATAATGAGATATCTCTAGAAGAATATTTATTGTTATGGACTAGATATGCTACTTTTGTGCGAGGAGAAAAATGACTCTGATAAGTGACAAAAGTGATGCGAAAAAATGGTTATCGGTAATTTTGTGATAAGTGTACGCTCAAAATTTTACTTAGGAGATTTTTTATTTGTACCAGTTGTTGATCTTTCGACTGGTTCTTACTGAAAACGATTTTTAAAAGATCTATTATTAAATATGTCTAAATTTACGACAGGTTTAATATTTGATTTTTATACGAGATTCCAGAGACATATTTAATATTATTTTGTTTTGTGATATTGGCGAGGATGTTCTAAATTCGACATTTTTATAAAATTTTGTCAGATCCAATTTTTTATATGCAATCTCAATGAATCATATGTTTTTTTTTAAATCTGGGGGGGAATATCGTATTTATATCATCATGAGTTGTTATGTGTCTGCAAAAATCATTTTTCATGATCATTATTTATTTTTTACATGCGGGTAACAATTTTTGCATACACGCAACAAAAATTATTTTGTTATAAAAATACCTGAAAATAAAAAAGCGGGGAGTTTCATTTATTACTTGTTATATTTTAGCAGTGTAATATGATTATGATAACGAAAGTTTATAATTAAATCCAAAATTCTTTTATCAGTTTGGTTCTAAATCTGTCATAAAAGTACATATTGTTTGAAAATAAAAAACTACTCCCTGCAAAACTTAGTCTTATTTTTTTCCATTTGTAAGGTTTTACTATAAGACCCAATCCAGATTCGCGAGGCACCTTAAAGAACCTCCCAACACGAGTATTAGTGAGCGAAGGCGACAGAAGTGCGAACCATTCACTCTCTGGATTTATTCTATATGCAAGTCCTTAGGCTCATACTTCAAAAATTTTCGCCACTCTCTTTTCTTCGTGAAGAGTCTGGATCGGGATAACATACCAACACACCAAGAGGAACAAAAGTTTTTTCTCCTTAATCATTTTTATTTATCGAAATATTGTCCTTTTAAGTCTATACATTTAGTCCAGCGATGCTCTCACATTCTGAACCCTTCTAAATTATAAATTTGCTGTTTTTATTTTCAAAATAGGCGGATACGTAAGTAATAAGTCTTCATCTGAAGAAAACTTCTGCAAGTGAAACTTTAAGGTTAGGAAACAAATGTAGTCGTCTTTTTTTGTAATTTTTTCTTCTAACTTATCATGCAATGATATGTGATAGTTTTGAGACTGTAATGGCGGATGCAGGTTTCATATACAGTTATGAATAGTTGCAAAAAGTCCGGCACATTTTACTTAAATGGTGCTTTAAGCACTGAACCAACGCTACATTCCATTGTGATTCTCTTCTTTATTCTATGATAGGTCTAACGCATGTTCCTTCTTCAATATATTTCCTCATCCTGTATCTAGATTGTCATTACACCTCTTTCATGACCAACCTATACTCAGTGTTCCAAATGGAAAGTTATTCATATATCTATCTATTAAACCTTAATTCGACGATTTGGTGAACTTTTTCGAGGATATCACTGGTTGCCGCGGTTTTGACCGTCTCGAACGCTCCTCGTCAATCAAGTTGATACCGCTAAGTTTAAATTCAGCTGCCCAAAATTTTGATGATACAAATGTCTTAATTCATATTTGATTTGCGTAGGCGTATTGCCTTTCAAAAACATATTTCATGACAACTCTACATTTAATTTATTCCATTTTTAGAAAGATAATTAGTGAATCCTGTGCCCTTGCACAAGGCAAAATAGTACGAAAATAAGCAGCAGATTTTTAAAAGAAAATGCCTTTGTGTTATAATCTACCAAGACTGAGGGACCATTACTGCCATTGACGTTTGATTATTGCGTTAAGAAAGACATGATATTGTTTTTTTCAGCATATATGATGAAAATTGTCATCAGACCCAGCTTCTACAGAGTGATTTGATAATAGCAAAATTTTATATCCTCAACAAGAAATTGGACTCTACTTAAAATGATAGAGAACAGTGGACTGATAACTAAGCTTGCAATACTAAATAATGGAGCCACCTGGCTGTATGATGAATGGCTTAGCTACAAATATGTTTAACGTCATGCTTATAAAAAAGTGGAGTAAATATGAAGTCCTTGGGGCTATTAACGCAAATAATCAGAAGAAAATCACTGACTAGTTCGATTAAGAAAAGTAATAAAGCTTTGATTTCAAACTATGAAATTTTTATCACAAAATGATTATGCAAGGCTAAGCAAATGTGCAGCAGTGGATGAATAAAATAAACACATTTCAACTGTTCAAGTCTTAAGGAGTGGATAGAATCTTGAGTACTTCATAAAGAGTAAGAGGAAATCCTGCCCTATTTGATCCACTCACATACCAGAACTCTGGAGAAGGGCTAAAGTAACCATATCAAACGCAGGGAAAAGAGACATCACGCATAAGTTCTTCAGCCCAATTAACCTGTAAATGGGGCAACCACCAGATGAATGTTACGAGGCATATTTTTTAAGTAAGTACCGTTTTGCGATTCCGCCGCCGCAACCCCAAAGTCGGCGTTCCGCACATGCGTGCTGGTTACCTACATTTCTTGTCTAGGCACTGACGTCATACAGTCTGATTCTTCATTGTGTACGTTGTTTACTGAGTGTTTAAACCGATCGATATTCATCGTGAGATCTGTGAAGTTTAAGGACAAAACATTATGAGTGATCATCACCCAAAAAAGTGAAGTTTTAGCAAACAATTTCTGCCCGGAAAATCATGTGCACAGTTTTTTGGGACAGAAAAGGAGTATTGCTAGTGGAGTTATGGCCTCGTAATGAGACAATCAATGCAGCGTCTTATTGATCTGGCGCCCAGCGACTACCATTTGTTCCTGCACTTGAAGAAACACCTGGGTGGTAAGCGTCTTCAAGACGATAACGAAGTCAAAACAGTTGTGTTAACTGGTGCCACGTTATGACAAGTGCCTTAATATTCACGGAACTTATGTAGAAAAGTAGATTAAGGTACAAGCTTTCATGTAAAAATAAAATTATTGCGATATCTTTGCACTTCTTTTTTTAAAAAAATATGCCTCGTACAATTAGTAGCCATTAGAACAGCAGAAATGAGAATAAGACAAGAAACTGCAAATAGCAAATGACCAATCATTTTGAGCCTAGTAGTAGACGATTGACCTTTGCATACCTGGTCAGAGATATACTGATTTCATTTAAGCAAGGATAATTTTGAGCATAAATCTGTGACAGTTCAAAGAGACTCAACTATACAAGGAGGTGGAAATTCGTTAAAACAATAAACTCCGCTTTACTTAGAAAAAGCCACGCTTATGTCAAATGATGCGCCATCTGTTAAGTTACGTTTTTACTATCTTGAACTATGTTTATTTTGAACCATCATTAGTGGAGGCTTGAGCTTGGCTTTGCTGTCTCTTATCTTCATTTTTTGACACATGATATTGTGTTTGCTATATAAAAATGGATTTTGAAGACATCTTGGAGGATAATCAGAGCTGAATTTACATATGGGTTGAATGGGCTATATCCTATAGCTACAATTTTTGTATGTTGAATTTGATTCGGAAATTAGTTTATATAATATTATAAAAATTACAGCTCAATTTATTGTCCAGAATTCAATTTATGGCCGTTTTCGTTTTATTATTAAGTTTCAATCCCACCTGAAACGGTGAGCTTATTCATTATTAAAATTCAAATTGTGTCATTGCACAGTCCTTTTAAAAAAATGTGCGCAAGTTAAGTTAAAAGTAATAAATTTAAGAAGACCCAAATCCTAAATCTAATTGTCGAGAGGGGCAACAAATTTTGGATAGCTCAGGGGTGGCAAATCTTCAAATTCTCCTCTGAGGATGAGCTTGATATATTGGAAATGATCAATTATGGATTTCCTAGACAATTTTATAGTAGAACTAACCCTTTCGAAGAAATGAATGATGTGCCATTGTAATACAGTCTTCAGTTAACATGACATAAGACATTAATGTGAGACTTTTGATCTAAAAAAATTTTAGTTCAGTTTTCGACAATTGACACTAGAGAAGAAGAAGAAGAAAGGTTTACTGAAGCCAACTTATTTATAGGGCAATCCAGAATCATGACCTGCATAACACTAAAATGGCCTTTGAACGACAAACAACTTATTTTATGCTATTGTGACCACTGGGTTCTGGTACTTTTTTAGCGTATTCGTGCGTTTTGTCGCCTTGCATTGACTAAGATTTATTTTTATAAGAAATTATTTATTGTTTCGTTGTAACGAATTGTGACTTTTTGTGCTTACATTCCAAATCTTGGTAATCCAGATTTAAACGTTACTTTATTATTGTTTGCAATATCTGTTCATTGCCTGTGAGAATGAATAACTATGTATGACTCCAGTAAACCTACAAGAATTGCAAATATTGCCTAATTGTTTAAACCCAGTCATTGCCGGGGATTTAGGATTACAATTTAATAGCCCTATGTTTTTTTGAACAAGGGCGTTAAATTATCAAAACAAAATAAAAAAAAATAAATGAGATAAAATCTTATGATAGTTTACAACAATTCTTTTAAGCTTATTGCCCGTGATTTGTCTTTTACGGTTTTGGGATTGGATTATTAAAATTTTGAGATATTAAGATGGTTAATTCGAGTAAGTGAATGTATTGGACCTATTCAATACGTATTGTTATATTTTTTTTTCAAGACGCCATTTATTACCGGCTCAGCTATGAGCCAGTTAACTTTTTAGTGCGTGTTTAAGTGAAACGATTCGTTTTTTTTATAAATATACTAGCTGACCCGGCAGACTTCGTACAGCCTCAATCGATAAATAAAATACATTTGTATAAAATAAACTTGAAACAAACTGAAGGAATCGATTTATTATTATTTTCTATAATTATTAGACATGGTTTTGCTTACTTACAAAACAGAGTTTTCCTGAAATACTGGCTATTTATAACGTTTCAATTTGATATTGACAGACACACAAAGTTATGATACAGACTGTTAATCAATTTAAAGCTTTCTGATAAACTATATTTTTTGTTATGTTTTGTGGTGTGTAAATAAACGTATAATTAATTGTCCGTGCGCGCAACAGGGAAACTCCAAGTTGATTCCACAAACTTCCAACGACCTGACCTTGCGATTGTCTGTGATGTGACAGAAATCTGTGGGTAATGTAATGAATCCGGTCGAGGTGCTATATTATTATTTCCAATATGTCTAATAAGAGTTTTAGCAAGACGAACGGTAATTCATTATATATATATATATATATATATATATATATATATATATATATATATATATATATATATATATATATATATATATATATGATGAAGCTATTGGGAACGTGTCAATGAAACACCAAAGTGGACTAACTTTAATATATTTTCCGTGGTTTCGAATACTTATGTATTTATTGCCTGGGACTTAAATTATTATAAAAATTTTAACAATAATTGATTAAGATTTTCGGTGGTTTTGAATTGTATTGATTCTTGTAAAATTTTTTAAATTCATAGGTTTCAAAATTCAATACTCAAATTGACGTTGATAGAAATATTGATTAATTGTAATATTCCTTCTGGTTACTACTGAAATTTTTATTAATTTTTAATTGGTTAGATTATGAATGACGTTGAATAATTATAAGTTAGATATCTAAGTTGTAGTGAATGATGTTCAATCATGATTGGTTATTTTAAAGATACATAAGTATTCGATAGCTCGGACAATATATTAAAGTTAGTCCACTTTGATTTTGATTGCCACGTTCTTATATATATATATATGTGTATTTAATATGTAAATTAATTATTAAGCGTGTATATTTAGCGGCGCCGCTGAGAAATGTTATACAAGAAGTGAAAGTAGAAGGGCTTAATGGCAAACTGAGATCCCGCTATTGAAATAATGAAACGGCCACTAAAGTGGTAAAGTTTTCAAATTATTTAGACAAATGGCCGGCATCAGGTGCATTTCCATTCAAATTTGAGGGGGAATAATGGCCAAGACGAAAACGAAGGGTAAGCTAAATATATGATAATTAGAACAGAGGTTTTTAAAATATACTTTACTATTTATATCAATTTGTACTAATTCCTAAATGTCTTAACAAAAACTTAATAAACCATGTTTAATTTTAATAAAACATATTATTTAAATTTAAACAATTTGTCACGTGATCAGAAACAGACTGTGTGCCAATTAGCTGCTAGTGATGTCACTTAGTAGTATACATTCAATTCAGCCCGATTAACGCCATTTAATTTACTTTGTTGTGGCTAACAGTGCAACAGTAATATTGTTTTCTTATGGTTTACAGGTGAATTTATGGATTTATCCATAAATTAAGTTTTGTGTGTTCTCATTTTCAATAGAAAGCGAATTCTACAAAGCGTATAGTTACATATGCTAGATGCAATTATGTTGGCGAGTTTTCTTACAGCCAATGATTGCTTTGCTGTCAAAGGAGAAAACAACTATTTTCCTGGCTAATACCACGAAGAATATTGAATTACATTTCCTCCGAGTAACGTGATGTCACCGACAATCTGAAGAAATTGGCATCTCTATTGGCTCGCACTGTTATTTGATTCATGTAATCAAAAATTTTGACCATGCCTTATACATCACCTAATTTAATTCACTTATCGCCGTCTACGGCTAGAGATCTATTGGGTTAATGGTTTGCAGTTGGAATAGAAGATGTCGTCAGATAGTGTCTACTGATGAATGTTTGCGGATTGTTGATGACATCACAAATTTAATTCAATATTCTTCGTGGTTTTACCTAGAAAAGTAGTTGTTTTCTCCTTTGAGGAACGGCAAGCCATCATTTCGAATCATGAAATTCGAAATAATGGAATATTTATGTTTTTCATGAGCTCCCTAACCTTTTTTAAGTCATCCTAAATTTACTTTATCAAACCTATCCTCATAACCTATAAAATATTGAGTTTTGTTTATTCATAAAAGAAAGAAAATAAAAATAATTTATTTATCTATTATATTATTTCAATATATTTTGAAACAGTTTTTAATATTATAGTGGAATAAGAACAGGCGTAAATACATGTATTTACTATATCGATAAATGTTTTGAATTAATTCTTTATTTTTGCCAAAGGAAATGTCAGCTTCTCCAACTAAAGTAGACAGCTATTATGAGGGCAGTCTGTTTAAGTATATAACGGAAAGGGAAAAGAACGAGTTTCATAAAAAGATCGAATTACCCGCATTTGAATAGTGAATAGCTTTTTGTCTTGAGCCTACAAAGTAAAACTTATCGAGCGACATTTTGACGTTCATTTGTTCTGAAGAACCTTTAAAGGATGTCTTATGCCTGTAATAACCTATAGATGTCAACTATACTATGAATCTACAAGGCATCTACCTACCATGAATACAGTCTATTGTGTTCTACGGGGTGGTCAAATAACAAAAAAATTGGTCATTTATTTATAAAATGAATAAATGTTCAATTGTATAAACATATTAAGATCAAAAGTTTATTGAAATGATAACTTAGGCAATAAAAATATTAGTTGTGAATAAACTCAGTTGAGATTAATAGGTATTTAACTTGACACACGTTCCAAAATCATCATTACCTTATAGACAACTATTTCTACTGAACACCTACATTGTTTATACCAACACTCAACACTCATAATTACACTGTCTGAGGTGCGTTTAGATAACCGAGTTATCGTCTTCAGAGACTGAAGGTGAACTAAAACATAATGACTCGACTTACCTGTTTTATTCTAAATTTTTTCACCAATAAACCTTCTACCACAAAAATTAATTTCAGTGGGAATCTTCACATTCATTCCTTGACTACTAAACTATAGAGTTTGCAGTAAGGAATTGGTCCTTTGTTCTTTACATTTTGCAATTTCAATGCTTTCAAATGCATCCAACTATTTATTATTGGACACATCATTTAACAATTTTACATTATTAATACTTATGTCATGATTATGACTGTTAGCGTGATCGGCAATACTTGATTTTCCGGTCCGTCCATATTTTAAATGAGCTATGTGCTCTTCAAATCGCACAATAACGGATCTCTTAGTCTGTCAAATATACTTCCTATCACAATCATCACACCTAATTTCATCATTGATAAAAACATCGCTATGTGCAGGTACATTCCGGCGGATTTTTTATACAACATAAGATGTCTCCATGGTACACCGGTCAATTCACTTTCCACTTAACATCGAGAGATACAATGAGAAAAAGACATTTAATGAGGATGTAGCTGTACTCAAAGGTTTTATAGGCTTAAGAAATCTCTATGTGAAACAACTTTTCACCAAACCCAAAATAAAAAACAAAAAAAAATTGCTCTGATACCTTTCAATTCTGTTTATACAAAAGGATTACAAAGAATATTTAACAAAGTGGGTGGTTTTAAATTATGTAGTTTATAAATTCAACAAAACATTAAAACAATTGTTAGGCAATCCTTTAGATGAAATACTAAATTTGGAAAATAGTGGTAAATATGAAATTAGCTGTGGTGATTGTGACGGGAAGTATATTGGGCAGACAAAGAGATCCATTATTGTTCGGTTTAAAGAGCACATAGCATAGGGACGAACTAAAAAATTGATTATTGCCGATTAACCTGCAAGTCATAATCATGACGTAAATATTAATAATGTAAAATTGTTAAGAAATTCATTCAATAATAAAATGTTGGATACATTTGGAGGCATTGAAATTTCTAAATGTATGAGTAGCTTGGTTAGGGACAAAGGGCCTTGCAGTCCACTCTATAGTTTAGTAGTCAAGGAATAAATGAGAAGATTCCCGCCAAGGATGTTTTCCCGCTAGAATTAATTTTATTTTATTGGTGAGAACATTCAGTATAAAATAGGTAAGTCAAGTTATTAGGTTTCAGTTTACCTTCAATCTCTGAAGATGATAACTTGGTTTACTTTAGTGTTTAAGTTTGCGAGAAGGAACAGAATTAACAAAATCTAAAGTTACTTTAATCTAAAGTTACTATAGTAACAATAATAAACCACAATACATCAACGAAAGTGGCATTTTTATGTATCTTTTTAGGAGACAGTTGCAATAAGACAACAAAAATTAGCAATGGGACAGGGATTAACTTGGGTAAACTGAGATGTTGATAAAACCTTATCAATTATATTTCCATATAATTGAGCTATGAGCTAAAAAAGATCAATTATAGTTTTTTCATAGTTTCATTGAAACCAATTATTATCAGTAAAACTAGTAAAAAAGACATTTTTCGGCGCGAGAAACCATAGTACATTTTTTACCATTAGCAATCAGTAAATATTAACAAAAAACTCAATTTATAAAACAAGGTTTCCATGAAAAATAAAACAAGAAAAATATCAATAATTTCATTTATTTAATAATTTTGTTCTCATTATTTCTTAATAACTCTTATGATAATTGATTTATGAAACGAAAAATATGATTCATAAATAGAAATTTCAATTTAGTAAGCACTTAATTCACTCGATTGTTGTGTTTGCGCTTTTTGTAGCTTCTTTTGAAGATACTAAATCGATGTTATATGTTGCTTCCAAAAAATTTTCAAATTCGGTGTTTATTGAGAGATTATACGAAAAATCATATTTTGGTTAAGTTAATTAATTTTTCTTGATAATGTCCACAATTGTTTTGGACATCTACAGCAGTAATTAAATACAAAAAACCCGAACTCCCTATTTGCTTTCTATGAGGAGATGTCGCTGCTACAGACAGACGCACAGACGGACGGACAAAACGCTAGTAATTTTTTCTTACTAGAAAAAGCGCTAGAATCTGAAAAGGTCGAAAGCAGCTTTAAAAACTGTAAAACCTATAAATACCAGAAGATACTATTGAATAACCTTAACACACTATTCATCATCAATTACATCAGTTTTGGTGATTCCTATATACGCTGTCAAAATTATTACTAGAAATTTTTTTGTCAGCTTTGAGTCCAGTTTTATTTCCATTCTTTAATATCTCGTTTTCTTAAGCGCCAACTTGATCGTCGAATATCGAACAAAAATATGGAAAACAAGGTCAGACAAGTGCTGCGCATTTTGTAACAAGGTGGTGCCGTATTTTGTGCGGAACTCTTGCAAAAACTGGGTTGAATTGGCCAGTGAAGGATCCAGTTTACTACAAATCGCTTCTTTGTCTTCATACGTTTATGTAGGACCGTGAATTCTTACACGACGGTCGCGGATTAATTTACTATTTTTTCAATGTCTTCATTTGTTTTTGTTATTGCGCGGATAGTCTTGTTTATAACCGTAGACATCTTTAAACATTGTACTAACCTCTGCTGTGGATTTCATATGTTTAATAAAAAATTTAAGGTTAATATACTTCGTCTGACATTTTCTGGTGCGTCCCTAGCACTAGGCTGATACCATCAACAGCTACAGCTAAATTTGCCGATTCACTTGTAGTTTGTGGAGCATCATTATAGTAATTGATAGCCATATCTCTCATTATTTGTATAAGTACTAAAAACCTTTTTGATATCTTCTTCCGTTGTATATGTATTGAGTGCAAATCTTTTTGTGTCTTGCACATATGTCAGGAACATATATGATTGTATTTCTTTTGTAAATTGCAACTTACCACTTTAGTGTATGTAATCCTTCATCAATAAATTTGATTAATATCCCGTTTTCATTACATTGGGGATACGTTTCCAAATAACCTATTTTCTATGGCAATAAATAGATAAAAACTATGGTTTTAAAATTTTATTGTAGATCTTGCTAATATAAACTCAATATTTTTTATTAAATATTGGTATTCCTTTTTAAACTTATTATTTCTGAAAAAAATTACTTAAGCCATTCTTAGAAATAAATAAAAAAAGAATATTGTTATTTCTAAAAAGCAATATCTGAAATGAAAAACGTATTTTGTGTGACTTCCTATTCAAATTGAGCGACTTTAAGGACCGGGTCCTGCAATCCCTAGAGACCCATAGGGGCTTCTTGACAGGCTTATTCGCATACATACACTTTACTTTTCGCGCTCTATCATGTGCTTAGAATACTATGAATATTTTATAAAAACTACCTGAAAATTGTTGGTTATGAAAATGGAATTTGATTTCAAATGTGAATAAAAACATGGTGGAATAGTTTCTTCTATTGAAAATAAAATTAAAATTGATTTTAGGTAAGGTAAGTTCCGTTTATGTTTTGATCATCAATTAAGGGCAAATACTACTGATCAAAAGTTTTTGCCCACCCCAAAATCCAGTCATTAAATTTCAAAATAACACACTTGAACAAATTTCTCTCTCATATTGTCAAGTGAAGGTCGAAACAGTGCCACAAACCAATAATAAAAGGAATGCGTGCATCGAGCGCGCGGTGGTTCGAGCGTACAGATTATTTAGAAGCGTCCTTCGATCGTATATTTGCAGGTATAAAGTAGGTATCTAGCAGTATTTAGCTTGAAATGTTTTTTACCGTAAATAAAAGAAGAAAAATTATAAAATAGTTAACAAATTGAGTAACAAACACTTTCTCATCAATGCGATTACAGTCATATTTTCCTACCTTAATCTAACCTAGCCATTCTTAAATTTCCAAAAAAAAAAATGTTGAAAATGCACTCATTCTTAGAAAAAATAATTTTTGCTATCAATTTTGGTTCATTTTGGAAAATCTTAGATGTTGTTGATGGTTTTTCGTTTTGTCTTAATGATAATATTTATTCAAAAGTTCGTATATTGCCATCTCTATGACTCACTTCGGCAGATCAAACTTTCTTATGCCCTTGTCTTTCTTGATCTTTCGGATTCGACACAGGTAGTGTGCGCTCGATGCACGTGCGGTCCTCGCACACCACCAATAAAAGCGTCCTTTATTTGTTTACTCTATACGAACGCTTGTTTATATTTTGTCGGTGAGTGCGACAAGTTAAAACTTGCAAGTAACAGCTGATTTGTTTATTATTCAACTATGAACTATTTCGTCGGTGTTTATAATTTTAGTTTGGTTCCAGTTATCCCTGTAAGACGCAAAGACATGCTGTGATTTAACTCTTTAGAACAAAACATTTTTTTGCCGAGTTCTGTTACAAATTGTTTTCGTTTTCGCAAACTCGCACTAGTAAGTTTTAAAATTAGTAAAACCAAGGAATTATCAGTTGAAAATTGTGCATTAATTGCAAGTCCTTGTAGCAAAAGCAATCGTACCATTGCCGTCGAAATGGAAATACCGCAACAAAACGTGAAACAATATGTATCCACCAGAAGATTTGGCGATAGGAAACGTTCAAGGTGGCTTCGAAAACTACAACTGCTCTGGATAAACGTATATTCATCGAGACTCACGGGCGCGTGGGTAGCAGCTCAGATTAACGAATATAGGGATCTGCCATTGAGTACCTCCTCAGTGAAAAGGTGATTGAGAGAAGCTTGATAAAAATTGGACAACTGAGTGGGAGAGAGTTTCATGGAGTGATGAGATAGTTTCATGCTTTTGAGTCAAAGAGAAGAGTGTTTGGGCACGAGTCAAAGGAAGAAGGGATGTTAGATCCATGTGTAGTTCTGACTTTAAAACCCAGCGGAGGCTCTATGATGTTTTGGAAGAACAACCATTTGAGACCTGGTAAAATTTGAAGAAAACTGAAAAAAATCGATCGTATTGTTTTAATTTGTTGTGTATCACGCTATAATATAGGTTGAGCAAAAACTTTTGACCGGTATTGAAGGTCAATAAGATATAAACTAATTTCTGTCTGGGTTCAAGTGATTACGAAAATCTACAAATTAAAGAAACAGAACGTCAAAGAAGAATTTTCGATTACAACTACTAACCTGATCAGTTTTTATATATCTATAACGTAGATCAAATATGACTTTATAGTATAATTTTCTAAAATAATGCTATTCCTAAAAAATAACAGGATTTTGTCACATCTGTTACAACGCTAGTTTTAGTCGAGGAGACTTTATTACACGTTTTTTTAATACCAACTTAATTTCTACAGTTCTTATTAATGACTTTCACTTACAATATAAATAAGATGATAATTAATGGCTATTGGTCTATTCAAACCATAACCTCAAGGTTCTTAGTAGATCCAGAATAGCTTCCTCTATGAGAAAATGGATAGATCTCATGCTCGCCAGTCAGATGATTGCGATCAACAAGGATGAAAATACAATTGAAGGGATTAAAGAGATAGTAGAGAACATGAAGGCAATATAGAGGGCTACGAAAAGATGATCTTTTGATTATCAGTTGTGAAACATTTCTCGGTACCCCACTATGAATCATTTAGGCAACTATAAAAATAGGATTCTTAGACAATTACAAGAAAACTGCTTCGTAATCTTTACAAGAGGCTACAAATGGGATAGAAACTGCACCCTCTCTCTAAATAGAGTGAAACTTCAGTACAGCAAGGAATGCAAAGTCATCCCAGACAGCAAGTCTCTCATTATAGTCCAGTCATTCAACAGGGGTGACTGCATCTTTTTAACCTTTTAGACCACGATGACAATTCTCTCAATAGTGTCCGTAACTTCCAGAACCAATAATTATAATAGTCGACTGGTAAGAGTTGATACAGAGATGTCTTCTTGCAAGGTAATAGATCAATAGAATACCTCAGCCTCAAGGTTCTCTACTAGACTCTGTTTCATCTGTCTGCCTATCTAGATATCAGCGATAAAATATGTTGTTATGTGCAACTTGTAGTACGCTACCGCCTCCCGACCGTAGCAGACGTTCTTCGAAAATAAAATAATCCTAATAAACCTAGAAGAGAAAAAGGTTTGTACAGGAGTATTTATCGACGTTCAACAGGCGTTAGAGTCTGGAATGCTGGTCTCCTTTACAAACTGAAACTACATTTAACGCAACAACTATACTTTATTTTTAAATCTTATGCTACCAACAGCTAGTTTCAAGTCAAAGTTGAAGATACCAAAGATGTGATGAAGAACTATTCCACAAGATACAAAATTCGATCCAATGATCACAACAATGAATTAATAAATAATATATTCAACCAGCCAATAGCAAAGAGAATATTAGAGAGAATATGGCCAGAAGATCTCTCAAAATTAATAGTCTCAGAGTACCAGCAATGGATGGTTCCTGACTCACTTTAGTGACTTATGGACAATTTATTTATTACTCTGCTTATAGAGTAGATTATAAAAGTGCCGTATATTAATGAAGAAAAAAATAGTTTGTACCTTGTTGAAAATTTCATTATCGAAAATACCGCTTGTGAATTATTTCAGGAATCAGTTACACTCCAATTATCTAATATTCTCTTTCGTACGATAACTTTATTATATCTAACAATAATATATGCAGCGAAAACGAAAATAATTGCAGTTTTGCTAAAGGCACAAGATTTTGTCACTTTACATATGAAATAAATTAAGATAATTTGCATTGGGACCGTAATATGACCAGCAGATTGTGTGTCCTGGACCAACTGTGAATTGTGGAACCTTCTCATAAATATTCAGGTCGCTTTGAAATGTTCCCTAGTTTATGTCATCTACTTAATTTTATAGAAAGTGTCGTTATGCACAGAGATAACTCCGCATATGTTTTAGGAAGGCTAAACAAGAGTTTCTCTTTGGTAATAAATGTCAAAAAAGAAGATAGTTATAAAGTGAGTACACGGACCAACAGAAGTACTTGAAAAGAACTTGAAAATAGACAAAGCTATTAGATATGCAAGCGATTAATTTATACTACTTTTACGAAGCTGCAGATTTGGTTTGTTTGATTCAGAGCTCTAATCAAAGGAACTACTCGTTTAAATAGAAATATTATTTTGGTATTGAAAGGCTATATGCTATACGGTTTACCGCTCTTTGAATAATAAAAAACAAATACTTATTATTATACAGGGTACTTCACGACGAGCTGAATTGATATGTATATGGGAAAGTACTGCGACTAGTGTTGTGAAAATTTGCTTGGATGGGTTTTACGAAATACTCGCTTCAGCTAAAATAATTTTAGTTTTCTTAAAGATACAGCCATCCACTAAAAAAATTATATTTCTAAGTTTAAGTGAGTCAGGTCTAATATTTTTAGGATTTGGACAAATGACACAGCTTTCAAAATCTGTGAAAACCTTGACAAAAGTTTATAAAGGGTGTTCAGTAGATGGAGCCGAATTTCGCTAACTAAAAACTTCGAAAACTTAATTTTTTGAAATGACCACCCCCATTTTTCTCTTTACCATTGGATTCTACGCTTTAAATTAAGGGGATTTCGTTAGTAAATTCATATATCTCAAATTAACGGTTTTTTAAAAACAGCTTGAAGTTTAAGCGTTGCAAATTTAATTATTGATACGTTAACTTTAGTTATTCGTTGTTAGCCATCAGCAGGTGACAATTAAAAACCATGAAAATTTGAGTTTTTTCAAGTTTCTACAAAAGCCGTTAATTTGAGATATATGAATTTACTAACGAAGTCCCCTTAATTTAAAGCGTAGAATCCAATGGTAAAGAGAAAATAGGGTTTAGTGGAGGGTTACATGTGTCCAAAAATTTCGAAAATGTGAAATAATTAAAAAATGGTGGACCATAGGTATACGATGCTTCAAATGAAGTTTTATTAAAATTTTGAGTAGATTCCAAAAATTTAATGAAAACCGTAGCATTCCGTTTGAAATAATGAAGTTTCGGTTCACTTCCGGTATACTGGAAATTTTAGAAAATTGAAATTAATTTAGCTGCAACGAGCATTTTGAAAAACCAATGCAACCAAATTTGTCGCATCACTTTCTCATATACAAATCGTTTTAGCTCATCGTGAAGGACCCTGTACATATATCCATTTGACACTGAGCAACTGTAGTTAGATTAGTTGATTAATAAATCAATCATAAATTTTGAATTAACAAACATTTTACTGAACGTTCACAAATATTCTTCTTCTCCTATATTCCATAATAGGTCTAACGCCTGTTTCTATTTTCTCATCCTGGCTCTAGATTGTCACCGCACCTCTTTCGTGGTCGACCTCTACTCCGTTTTCCAATTGGAGATTTATCCTTCACTATTTTTACCAGTCTATCTGTAGTATTATCTACGTCACATAATCGTCTGATGTTCCTTCTCAGTCTAATAGTGTTTTGCTCAAGACCACCGAGAATTTCAGTGGTTTCCAAGAGTTGCTTCGTTTTTGATATTTCTGGTTTTGTTTCTAATGAATAGGTCGGCTTAGTAAATTGGTCATTTTTGTTGTTTTAGGTATTTGTTCCACCATACTACGTTCTGAAGACATCCCGCGATTTTATTTGCTCTAGCTACTTGTCCTCCTACGTCTCCATAACTACTTATGTATTTGTATTTCATTATCTGTTATATTATTTGACCTTCTAGTTCTGATTTGCTTCTAATGAACTCTTTCCATACTGTCATGCGTATGGTTTTTCTAGATAGTCAGCCCATTCCGTAACCTTTACCTAGCCGCGCCTTTTATAATTTCATTAATTACTATGTTGAATAACATAGGACTACCATGTTTACCATTTATACGAGCTTGAGCTTGAATGTCCATAAATGATTAACATTTTAAATGAGATGGATGAGTTTGGCGGTCATTTATGTTTTAGTTTATTCAAATTTGTTAGTTTATTTGCATAACATCTGCTACAGCGTTTCCTTCTCTTTGAAGAGAATTCTTCTGTATTATCTGGCACTCCTTTCATTTGTGGCTTGAATCCTATTAGGCCTCCTTGTAGATCTAAAGGTATTCTTATTATAAAAACCTTCTGAGAATTGGAGGATGTTTATTACCTAGATAGATACATAAATTTGTGTAATTATGCTCATTGTTGTTAAATGTTAATAAACAATAAGTATTATTAGATTGACTTTATTAATAATACATAAATGAAGCACAATAATACATGAATAAAAGTATGCACGTAACGCAGTATGTAAAATGCACTTGAAAAAGTCTTTCGTTTAATTATAAATGAATGGACTGTAAAAAACACTTTTGTATAAACACTGATAACTGGATGTGAATTGCTGAATGCGTCTGGCTGTCGCGTGGGCTGGTGGCGGACTTACCGTGGTGGGTCATCCTTCGGGGCTCTTCAGACGGAAGGGGAAGAGCAATAAAATTTGGCTCTCTTGGTTTCCCGTCTACCTGGCATTTTTATTTCGCACAGGCACAATTATATTTAGTGTGCGCATCGTTGCTATACTCCAACACTCATCATTGAATGAATGAAATGAAATTAATATTGGTCAACGTTTAGAATTGGGTACTACATTGTATGTACCACTCATGTCGACAATCTGTACGCCGCATTGTGTATCATCATAAAAATATTTTACTTTATTTTGTTACCTGTGATCGGTTCGAGGGAATTGTTTTTTTGCAGACTTAATAGGACAATTACGTTCTTATTCTAATTTGAATCATATGATATTGAGGTGCGATTATCGTTGAGAGCGAATAATCGTCAGTCGTCACAATCTCTGGACTTATTTCTAAATTCACTAACCAGGTTTATGTCGAACAACTAATTATCTGCCGTTATGTTAGGCCCTGGTATATATTATCGAATTTTACAAATTTCTCTAACTCCATTTCCATCTGATAACCATAATGTCTTCAAATTTAATAAGTTGGGCCTATAGACTCCAGCTAAATATAGGCCTATGAACACCTTTATTTTAATAAGATTTGTAATCTTAACATCTCTTTGCCTTCGGAAATTATCTTTAATTTTAACCATATACTGATTTGTGTAGATTACAATCATATGAAAGAGGCATCTTTGTTCAAATAAATAGAGTCAACGTACGAACAATCAAACAATTTAAACAATCTTTTGATTTTGCGATTTTATTACAGTTGTTCAACACATATTCTTCAAGAAATCAAGGGGTTCTTTGGAAATTTTTTAGCTTGAATGAGAATCAAGCTGCGATGAGTCGCCGTTCGTGCAAGAGCCAAAAACTGTCTTGAGAGTTCATATTTGTCAAAAAAACTGGCACTTCCTGAATAACATCAACAGTTTTTGTAGTGATTTCCTCTAGCGGGATAGTGAACACGACCATCGTTTTATTGAATCAACTACCTAGTTTTTATGTCATGACCATATTATCAATACTTCGTTTTTAAGCAGAATTTCAATGTAAATTTTTTTATTTTGCAAAGAAATTTACAAAAATTTTGTTTTTCCCTATATATTTATGCAAATTTCAATAGTTTCAAGCGCTTATATTACCAATATATTCATAGAATTACTGTATCTGCTCTTATTTATATTATTCTTAGGTTAATTAGAAACCAGTGAAATTGATTTGGGGTCAAAGTGGTATTAGCTAGTTACTTGAAACACCAAATCGACAGTTGTTTTCTTGTTCTAATGCCGAAAAGCAATTTCATAATTTCATTTAATTTTTGTTGCATTATTTCGAAAAATTCATTCTTTTGTTAGAAAACTATCTATATTATTTCCGGTCAGATTCAACTTTTCCCTCTGCCTATTTTTTTGTCAACTAGTGGATAATCCAGGTCACAGAGATCAGATATAACAAAAGTTAACAGGATACTGTCGACAAGTGGAAGAACACAATGGCAGGTGAAACCCTAACAACTTGATCTAGTTTTATTCTCAGCATCATCCCTCTTTGATGGGAACCTTGCTGGACCACTTGTTTTTTATGTATAAAAAACGACCTCTGAACCCATATTTAGGTTGGAAAATTATATTCAGATATAAAATAAGGGGAGAAGTGTGTATAAATAATTACTCAGTAGTATAGATTTACAAAATGTCATGGGAAAATGTTAATTAGAAAGTGAAAAAATTTGTAGAACTAATTTCGAAAATTTTATAACGTTTTTGAGTATTTTGAGTATATCCTAGTACGGAAGGAAGTTTTTAACATTTGTTAATTTTGTCTTCAGAATTGATAGATGACAATGATGGTTGTTAATGCCAATTGAAGATTCATTTATAAAAAAGTTTTCAAATATCGTTGAACACAACGGTATTTACCATTATATTAAAAAATGTGTATAGTTTATACTGAGCTATGAAAATATTATGCTTGGGAATGCATATGAAACAAAAGGAAACGACATCAAAATTAACACAGAGATAAAACTTATTATTTTGTCGAAAAGGCCAAGAATATGAAACTTTCCACGTTATGGAGTAGGTTCTCAATGCTGAAGAGTAATAAATAAGATATACAAATATTAATACTTTTTTGAGTTGTCCGGCTGTGGGCTAAATAACAACATAGTATATACGAGGATATATTGAAAAATTCTTAGTCTACTATAGAACCAAACAAAATTTCAATGTCAAAATATTTTATTACTCAACATATTCTCCTCTTAATTGGGTACCTTTATTACAGCGAACCTGCAAGGTCTCTAGACTGTTCAAAAAAAAAATGTTTCTTCCTGCTCTACAAACCAGACCTCCACAGCTTTTATTACCTCCTCGTGGGAAGAAAATTTACAACTTTTTTTCAGTTGAGGAAAGAGATGATAGTCGGAGGGAGCCAAATATGGTGAATAAGGGGGGTGTTTTAGTAATTCAAACCCTAAATCACGAATTTTTTCATGGCAAAATGAGATTTGTGAGCAGGGGTGTTGTCCTGCAAAAACACCTTAGGATAGCTATCCGCGTCTTTTCTTTTTAATTTTTTTCCCGTATATCGAATAGTAATCTCTAGTTATTGTTCCACCCTTATCGAAGAAATCAATCATGATTACTCCATGGCAATCCCAAAAAACTGAAGCAAGAACTTTTCCAGAATATTTTTGGAGACGAAACCTCCTAGGTCTTGGAGAACCAGAGTGTTGCCATTCCATCGATTGTTGCTTTGTTTCTGGATCGTAGAAATATAACCTAATGTAAGTCTCATCCATTGTAACAATAAGGTTTAAGAAGTCTACATCATTTTCAAATCGAGCACAGATCGAACAAGATGCTTCTACCCTTGCACGCTTTTGATCAACATTCAAACATTTGGGAATCCATTTTATAGCAATTTTTCTCATGTCCAAATTGACGTGAACTATGATATGATGAACGCGTTCGTATGAAATATTCAGTGCTTCAGATATCCGTTTTAGCCCAATTCGACGGTCTGATAAAATCATGTCATGAACTGCATCGATATTTCGACACAAAAACTGGCTTTCCCAATCGGTTATCATCTTCAATGTAAAATTTACCTCTTTTGAAGCTTGAAGTTCAATTTTTGACGCCAAACTTCACACTGACACTTCTATTAAGTTATTGTTCGTTGCTATGGAAACGCAATATTTTGTTTATGCATGGAACTGGTTTAGGCTAACTAATTATCAATACATCCTCGTAAAAGAGAGTCAAATAAACGAAAAAAGGGGACCAAAGACAAATCACTCACACAATGGAGTCGAACTACAGTGGAACAATGAAGTTCTATTAACATATAGACTGGTAGATTTAAGAAAGTTGGTTGAAGTGTTAACATCTTCACTTATATATTATATAATGATGAAGAATTTTTCCAATACTGCATTAGGAATAAAACAAAAAATATAGGGAACGCAAAATTTTAGAAGTCATTTAATTTCTTTAGTTTAGACAATGTGGAAGATATGGGCTTTATTGTTGTGTTTTTGCAAGATGAAAAAATCATATATCAAGAAGTATTACTATTACCAATGAGGGCTGTAAATTCGAGACCTGTGTGCTTTACGGTAATTATGCAGATCTACGGTCTAAAAATGTGAACAGCAGAAGATTATTGGTTGCATATCGAAATCGTAGATGTTACGCATAACATGTGGGATGCCATTATATCAGCGCTGTTCCGAAACTTTTATCAAAATAACTGAAGTAGTAAATATTTGCTCTCAAAATAACAAAAAACCATTCGATTAAATTATTCATAGTTACATTGTAATTTATAAATTCGAATTATAATTATAATGTGATGTTTTTCGTATTTATTTACACTCTTTCTATTCGAGGGGTAAATGAATAAACACTGACTCTTACGTTCTTAATTTACTTACATATAATTATGATAATTCACTTATAAATACTAATTTGTTGTATTCACCACGACTATTTATTGAAAATTGAACTAACTGCGCTTACTCAACTCCTTATATATCCTAAATAGAATTCTGCGAATTTCTACAACAATAAAAACACAACAAATAAATAAATAGACTTCCCTGAGAATTATTTGAAAGAAATAATGTGAATAAACCGCTTGCTATAATAGAGGATTCTAAAAGGAAACATAACTAGTGCGTCCGCCATTCATAAAAAGCAGATGAAAAGAACCACACGAATTCGCCGAAGTTTAAAATCCCATTGTACCTGAACAGGGCTGGCTTATGCTTATGCCCATTCGTAACTTATATGCTGAGAAATATATTTTCGTATGTGTCGAGAATATCACTAAAATTTCAGCAATTTTGGACGCTGACTTTTTGTTTGACAATCGTTGCGAAGATTTTTCTGAAAATAAAAAAAATTGAGTATCGAGCTGTCGATAATATTTGTTTTTGAAAAGTATTACGTCGTCGCAATCGATAGAGAAGTTAGACGTTATGTACGGAGACTCTGTATCAATATTTACGATCGTAAAATTTTGGACAGCAGACTTCAAACGTAGCCATATCAGCTTGACTGTGAAGGAGCGTACAGAACAGCCAAAGTAGACTTACTAGTCTTATAATGATTTTTTCATGTTTCCACTGTAATAATGCCTACAACGGATTCACCACTAATCTTGTTAATCCGTTCAGAAATTATCACTTAAATTCCAGCCATTTTGGATGCTTAGTTTCTGGTTTACAATCGTATAGGTGAGTCGTTTTGAAGAATTTTTTTGAAAATAGAAAAAATTATGTAAGGAGCTGTTATCAAATATTTGTTTTTAATGGGTTATACACCTACACAAATCAAAAATGAGTTAGACACACGCAGACTCTGCACCATCAAATATGATCGTAAAATTTTGGGGAAGCTGAATTCAAACGTAGCTATATCTGCTTAACTGACGACGAGATTTTAGGACGATCAACAACTGCGGCGCAATAAGCAATATCATCGGAAAAGTTTGACAAATGGGGCTGAAAGGGAGTCGGATAAAGTTAGAGTAGAAGAGACTGTCATCATTTATAAAATGAGCGCATTTGCCGTGTACTAAATGCAGAATTATGCATGCGTAAGTTATCCGCGCGTACTGTAACGCGTTTTCTTACTTTTGATAAATATCACATTGGAATGAATATTTTCCAGGCCTTTCCATGCGATTTCAATAAAATAAGTCAAATTTTTTGCGTCCAGTCCTTGACTGTAAAGGAAATCTGAATCCATCACTACAATCTTGTAACAGAAACCTTTTTTTCACAAGAACAATGCACTTGTTGTCCAGACAATTTAGGAAATATCGCTTACTTTTCCTCGATATGTGTGAAATTTTATATTTCGGTGGTGGAAAGTGTGTACATTGACTTACCTTTTTCCGTGGTCTAAAATAATTTTGTATCATTGCTGAAAACACCTATATGTGTCGAATTTTAAGTCAATTTCTCATTTTTTGCTTATAACTTCGTTGCTGGTAACTTTACATAAAAAAAGTTAAATTATTTTTTTCTTGTCATTAAAAGACCTATACAAGTATATATTGCACGTTGAAAAATATTAATTAGTTCAAAAGATAAACGAAAATAACAATGACTATTGATGTTTCTAGATAAACAATTATAAAGGAGTTTAGTTATTGTCATTCAGTCTAGTAATTATCCCAAAATATTCTGAACTATCGAAATCTGGCGTGTACAAAAGCTGGAGATTGTACGTTTAATGACTTATGACATTATAAACAAATTAACAGCAATAACAAAAAATATGGTCTTTTTGATTAGTACATTATTTTATGTAGGAAGTCGACATTTATTTATAAAAAAACGGAATTTTGTAATCAAGGGAATTTTTTTTCGAAATCTCCGAAAGCTAAACTAAGCAAAATGATGATTTTTTGGCTATCTTGCGTGGACAATCGCTCACACTATGGTGAGTGCCGTGACTGAAATTCCCGAATTGCACTTCAACTTGATTGACTTACCACCGTAATCACCCACCAGATTTGACACCCACTGACGTAAATTTCACTTATAGAAGACAGATTTTCATGAAACAAGAACATTAACGCATACGTTAATGCCTCTTTTGAGGAGAGAGACGGTAACTATTATTTGGAAGGGTTGAAAAGGTTAGAAAATCGCTGAACAAAGTGTATAGGTTTAAAAGGAGACCATATTAGAATATTAACATTTTTTTGGGAAAAAATGTCTGGTCTCTCTGTTATGTCATAAACTTTTCAGTCAACCTTCGTCAAATAATATGGTATAACCTTGAAGAAGAAAAAGAAATTTAAAAAATATCTTTCATTGAATCCAAACAACAATACATTTTATGTGGGAAGTAAGATGATAATATCAGTATTAGAATTAAATAAAGAAATTGAAAACAAATAGACATATGAATTTCTAATAAGATAAATAACGTCATGGAAACAAAAATTCTTTCGACCGCAACCTATAGATATTGCGTAGTGGTTAGCTTCAACGTATATTATATGGTATTGAATATACTTAAAGTAACGACTAATTTTGTTATTAATTTTTAAGAAAAAAAGATTTATTTTTGTCCAATTGAAAGTACGAATATCATATGTTTCGATAGATATCTGATTAGATGCTGTACACTGCCGGCCAAAAGTTTAAGATCACATAAAACAGCATTCAACAACAATAATCTATCAATTGTAACAAAGGCTACAGTAAAACGGCGATTTGGAGATGCGAAGTTATAAGGTCGTGTCACCGTTCGAACAAGCCGTGGAACTGGGGATTTGATCAAAATTGATGAAATTAGAAAAAATGAATAGTAGAAAAAATTTTTAGAACAAAGTTCCGTTCTTTCGGGTTTGTGGTTAATTGGAGATGGATTCATTTTCCAACAGAACAATTATCCCAAGCATAGTTCCAAATTATGCAGAAGATATTTGGAAGAAAAAGAGACACAAGAGGTGTTAATAAACATGGTTTGGTCTGCTAAGAGCCCGGCTTTCAGTATCTCCTCCTAGCCTCCCTCAATGGTTCAGCATTCACGGTAACTCTAATAGTCCGATGATTTTTTTGTATTGATTATTATTGAATAGGTTACTATATTATCTAATTTTTGTTAACTCTGAAACTTTTGTTTAACTCTAATAAATATTGAAAAAATCCAAATATTTTTAAATAAAATTTTGCCAAAGATATTTTTCATCTTAATAGTACAAGATAATTCATATAATCTTTATAGCCAAGTTTTTGGTTAGGTGTGATGTACAGTTTTCTTTTATATGTTTTTTATTACCCTCCGTATAGGGGGGAAAAGGTAAGAAGGTATGACGCGATGTAAATCTCGCGCGGCAGTTGCTATCAGTATTAAAGCAAAATAATGGATCGTATAAACTTTGAATGAAGATCAGAAACGGATATCATTTCCTGGCTTGTTATTCTAAACCTTCCCTGGTATTTTCACATTGTGTTTTTTTATTTATATTGTTTCTACAAATTTTATATAAAATCTTTTAGCCTAAACATTCTTCTTCAGACTCCGTATCACCACAAATTGCGTTCAATTACTTGATGACTCTTTGGAGGAAACAACACACACATACACACACACACACAAACACTTTTTTAAGGTGATTGATCTAAAATAACTGGATCTTGAACAAAAATAACATTTTCTTTAGTGAGTTGTGTGTTTCGTTTACTGTCTTTCCACAATTGGAATTGTGGAAGCTCACTAGGTAAAGTAATTCCAATTTCATACTTTTACGATTGTATATTAATGTGCACATGAAAATATTCCGCATTCTAAGGGTAACAAATATACTGAAAAGATAAATATATGAGACAATTAGATAAGAAGTATTCATGACGTTTGAAAAAAAATTCTAATCCTAACCACTCTCCAACCTGTTTAATCAACACGATTTCGTTTAATCCTCAGTTAAATTTATACCTCTTCGAAAAGAATCTGTCTGGACCACTTGTTTATTTTTACAAAAAAACGACCTCTGATCTTCCATTCTAATTTTGAATAAATTACAATTCCATTTCACAATTTAAATCAAGGGGAAAAGTGTGTATGAATGATTGTATGTTCCATGTTACACGCATCAATTCAAAAGATTGTGTAGGATTATAAAAAAATACTATTCGAGTGTATTTTGTATATTGTATTACAGTACACAGGTTTGACCGTTTTATAACAAGTTTTATTAGCTCGATCTAGTTTTAACCTCAACACCATCCCTCTTAGACTTGAACCTTGCTGGACCACTTGTTTATTATGTTTATTTGTATAAAAACCGAACTTTGATATTTTATTCAGATTTTTAGATACGAGATTGTTTGTAATCAAATACGTTAACATTTTCGTCTTTCAATGAATGATAAGTTAGATAATTAAAATTCCATACGGCATATAACTTGAAAGCCATTTTGTCAATACAAAATGTTATAGATGCGGACACGTCTAACACTGATGTCCTTAGGGCTACACGAAAGGGGCCAGTAAGGGTTCGAGAGGGCTTACACGTATTCCACATCTGCGGTATGCATTATTCATGTCCAGTTCGGCCGCTGTCCTAACTTCTGGCCCATCGGCCTGTCCCTTTTCGAGGCTTAGACAAGAAATCCGACCCTTGTAAATGGCCACTGACAAGCTTCGGCGCTGTCTCTCTCTTGCAACCCCTTCGTAGTCCACTAGTTTTAATGAAAATCTTAGGGTGGTTGAAATTAAATTCTTACGACTGACATTATAACTATAAATCTTTTTCATAACAACCGAATCTAGTTTTCTTTAGTTAGTGCATAATAATTCAAATTACGCCTGATGAAAATTATGAACAGAGAAATTTATTGATGTTTAATTCATGAGTTCATTACATTATAAGTTAGTTATAATCTTTGTTCTTTGCATATATTTTTTATTGTAGTTTTTGACTTGCTGTACTGACTTGAATAGCTGTGTAGTCAAATCAGTTATCTGAAAGTAGCGTACCTTTATCAATAGAATTAATTTCTGTTTAGATTAGATGACATAAATTGAAATTTAATATCTCAAGGACCAAGGTGGTTTTGAATATCATGTTGTTTTATTTTATAGTTAATTTTATATAATATAATATTAAGAAAATTGATTTCATCATATTGTTCAATCTTGATTTAAACCTTTCATTGTCATTCCCTATTACTTTATATTTAGTGAAATTATCTTGGTTTGTTATTGAAATAAGATAAATCGCATTTCTTTTTCTTTGCTTATAACGTATTTCGTGATGAAACAAAAGTAATTTTGGTTTTTTTCCTATGTTTGCATATGAAATTTTCTAAAAAGTTGATACACTTTAGTTTTCTTTCCTCTGTTCATTAGGCCTAGCATACGAAGAATATTTGATTCCTATACTTGGTAGTTTATTTGAAATTTCTTTTCTGAAATAGAGTAATCGAGAATATACTCAACGCGTGATTGGGACTAGATTTTTAGCCCGCTCTCACAACGTAAACCATCGTCATAAAGCCTCATGGCCACTCTTGTTCTTACTTCTCTTTTCAATATGTTTTATTTGTCTTTAATCTTTTGTTAAAATTCTTAAATTTCCATCCGAAGTCTCCAATTTCATGTGTGTGTATGTACGTGTGTATAATTGAGAGTGTTATACACACTGCGGTTCAAAGGATCTATTGTACATTTTCCTAGCTGTCCAGTAGCCGACTTCACACATCCTCTCGTACTTTAGGTTAGTTTCTTTATTATTTCTTTTCCCTCCAATCTAATGTCCCCCGAAACTTTATTCTTTTTGCCTAGCTCATAAACCAGCTTTGATTTTTGGGCTCCTTGGTTATCGAGCAGGATGAATTTATTCATACCATCTTTGGTTTACCATTTCTTGACTATAGTATGATCCATTGGGCTTCTAATTATTTATCAGTATTAAATATGTGCTCTAAATAATCATAAATAAACTATATTGAGCATATACTGAGAAGAAATACAAATTATTCTAAATAATTTCTCTATTCAGCAATATAGTGACAGGACTAATATTTCCGGGAAAACGTGTTCCAGTGATAGTAGAAATTGGCATCGCATGATTTATAGCCTTGAAGTACAAGGATTATTGGATTATTATACAGACCATTTCCGGGACGTTCCTTAACTAGTCTTGAAACAGTTTGTACTTTGCATAATGAAACTCCAGATATTTTGAAATGTCATGGCTGAAAAAATTGAATATTTCATATGGCCGAGTGAGATCCACAATTATTGCTTGAACCAACTATTAGATCTATGCGAATGGAAGACGTTTTAACAGACAGAAACAAAAAAATCACGCAATAACAGTAGCGTAACATCAAAATATTTAATCAGCTATTTCCCAATACTTAACATATTTTTAATCAAGCAAGAACTTAGTTTGGAATAAAATCCATACTATTTTGGATCTGTAAAATGTTAAATTAGTGACTAATAATATTTTAATGCGAGTTTATTTATTTTAATAACTTGTAACGAACATTCTAGAGACTTGTATGTAGAATATTGAATGTAGATTATTTGATATAAATGATATATTAAATTTCTACTTCATGTACATTTTTCAATGTTTTTTTGATAAATCTTCTTAATTTTGGGTTTTCTTTGATAGAACATTAGTTTAAAAAAATCGACGTTTTTCTGGGTTTTTTCCAGTAGTAAAAGTTGTTTTGTTTATTTGTTTATGGTATTAAGAGGATTTCATAGATATTTTTTAGATATCTTTCAGTAAAATCAATATAGCTGAAACTGAGTATTTTTTCAGCCTTTTAGTCAGTTTGCGAGTGAGCTTGGAAGTAAATGAAAAAGTAACTTATATTTATTTTGTTCTTAAATTACGTCAGTTTTTTGGAAATTAATTTCCACTATTGTGTTCGAGTGTATCCAACATGAGTGAGTACATTTAAAGGTTGCAAAGTTATTAACCAGTGGCAGCTGAAAGGTACAAGGACAAACTTGGAGCTTTAGGTGGAGTTAACCTCTTTTCGTTAGATGTAGAAGAGCTTTAGTTAGAATATACGTTTTTCCAATATACTAGCTTTTTAGACTATATTTACCGCTTGCCTACACTAACCATTTCAAACCGAAACAAAAAGAAAACAACAAAGCCACGTAAACTTAGCATTTCTTCAAGTACAACTCTTTAAGAAGCCATTACGTAATGGAACTGGAAATAATCTCTAAAATTCAAAAAATGATTCCACAAATCACATAGAAACTTACGACAAAAGCTTTTGTTTACCACATGGCGGTTATTTTTAAATGGGCAACAAATGATTTATCCCCTACAACTGTTTTAACCAAAAGAAATAATTTTTCCTCAGTTGTTACATGTCAATATATAGCAGTCATCGATTGAATTATTCGTAGTGTCTATGTATGTGAACCATTTCTAAAAACTTTCTTTTCCTTGTTTTTGATTCGGTTATTTCATGTTGATGCAGTTTGATTATTTCTATTGTACTGATGACCTATTAATCTATTTTTTAATACTGAGATGTCTGTCCTATATTCACAGCGTCACTACCAATAAAAAGTAATTGATATATAATATACCTTTTTGGATGTTTTAGAATTCAATAAAGTGTAATATTTCGATAATGTATTATACATGACTTATACTAATATCCTATCTACTGAAATATGAAACATGTTTATCTCTTGATGTCTACTTTTTGTGTTGGTCCTTAATTAATTATAGATCTATTTATCCTTTTGTCGTTTATTTTATTTATCATCTTCTCAGGATAATTATTTTCTTTCAGTGCCGTTTTTACACATCTTCTATGTTATGTGTAATATCCCTAATTTCCTTGATATCTTAAATACTGTTAGTTAAGTCATGATCCTGCTCGTGATATTTCTCATTTGAATAAGAAGAAGTTCTTTGCGGAAATTATCTTTTAAATTCATAATGAAGCTGTAGATAATCGAGGCAATCAAATATTCTTTCCATTTCATGCAATTTCAAACGATAAAGTATGTTTGTGTCTGGACATTCAATTCTTTTTGCAAAAATTTTGACAAAATTCATCGCAATATATAGAAACCTTGTCAAATTCAAATGTTATATTTTTTTATATATTTCTATTACACTAATTCTATTGGAATCAATATGGGGTGATTAGGGGACAATCTCAAAACTACAAAAATTGTATATGTTTTCGATGCTTTACCATTGATATTTTGTTTTGTGATTTTAAATATTATTATAGAACACAATATTTTTTCAGGCTATTTCTTGGATATCCTTTGTTGTTCACTATGATAATATCCATTATCTTATACCACAACATTTTGTTCGATAATTATTGTTTCCTTTTCTATAAATAGTTTTTAACGATAGTGAAAATCAGGAACAAATTGTGGCTCTTATTACATCATTACATATTATACATCACCATAAATTGTTTGTATTTATTATTTATGTCAGTTTCATTGATTATCAATGTTAACCTTTCCAATTATTTATTATTCATCTTATATTAATGTGACTGATTTTATTCATTTACAATGATTATTGCATAAGATAAGAATTAGTATTTAAGGAAGTTTGTACACTTATACTGTGGTATTATTAGTTTGATGTTCGTAGAGTACGCCAGTCAGATTATTGAAACCAAATGTAACTTCAATTAACAACAAAGTTTGTGAAATGCGTTATTTAATTCTATGAGCCTCTTGGCTTGCAGGTGTCTTGAAACCTAATTCTCCATTTTGCTACCTATTCATATAGGGACAAGGATGAAAATGGGTGTCATATGTATAAAAAAATGACCGTTTGTGTATCTGAAGCTCCAAATATTGCTGCTCTAGATCCTCTCTTATTTTATTTTTGAACAAGAATATCTTTGACGGAAGTTGATGTCATAATTTTAGCGGGCTTCTTCGTTTGCCCTTTTCTTATGGACTTTTCAGGAATCATTTTCATAATGGAAGAAGATTTTCAACCAGGAAAATTTCAGTTCTTTCAAGTTTCTACAAAAACCGTTATTTTGAGATATATGAATTTACTAACGATGTCCCCTTAATTTAAAGCGTAAAATCCAAGGGTAAAGAGAAAAATGGGGGTTGCCATTTGAAAAAATTAAGTTTTTACATAACGAAATTCGGCACCATTTTCTGAACATCCTATATAAATTTTTGTCAAGGTTTTCACTGATTTTGAAAGTGTAAGTGTTATTTGTTCAAATCCCAAAGATATTAGACCTGACTCACTTGAACTTAGAAATATAATTTTTTTAGTGGAGGGCTGCATGTGTCCAAAAATCGATTACTGCTATATATTGAGATATAGGGACCAAGGAAAAATTAATTTTTCTTATTAGAACAAAGTTCTAAGTTGATTTCATGCTTATTTTGATCTTCATGATGAAGGTGATCTATAAATCAATATAAATAAACAAATTATCAGTGTCAATATCATATTTTGATAAAGACTTAAAGAAAAGTCGAAACGTCAAAATTTATCTTTCTTTTAAAAACTATCAAAAAAAAAAAACTAATTTGAAACAGACGAGACCTAAAATCCAGAACATTTAGATGCATATATTATAATGATGAAAACGTCCGAACATTTTTGATAGAAATATGGATTATCATTCATAATTGTTTTTGATATTTTAATGAAAAATCCATTTTTCTTCAAAATTAATCCCTAATAAATCGATTATTTCTATTATATTTCATTTAAAGTTTTGAATAATATCAGTAATTGAAAAACTATGAATAGCTTCAAAATCATGATGCGTGAATAGATAAGTGTGACTAGTGCTTATAAATATCGGAACTATCACGTCAGATTATAGCATTTGGTAGCGATCCGGTGAAATGATAAGTAAAACAGTTGCAATTGCAATAGTGTTTTTTTCTACTAGTTATTCACAATTTTGTAATAACTTAAACGATAATGGCGACTTAGATTGGTGGCAAACCGCCGTTTTTTATCAAATTTATCCAAGATCTTTTATGGATAGTGACGGAGATGGTATAGGAGATTTGAAAGGCAAGTAAACATGATATTTAGACACAGGCTGAATTTTCTGACTTGAAACTTATCTACGGAATTTAGTACAAGTGTATGATGTTTAGAAAAGTAACTTACAATGAAAATTTAGAGACAGAGAATTTTTGATACAAGCTACCATTTCTAAAATATTTTCATTGTGTATTTTCAGATTTATATAATGTAAAGTTAATTGAGTTGTCACTCGATTTCATCATTGAAAAATATCTAGAGCAATGTTATCTGTTAGTAATTATAATTTTGTTATCCTACAATGGAAAATAGTGATTCAAAAAAATTCAGTCAAAATTCAAAGTAAAATATATTAACATATAATTTTAATAAAACATTACCGAACAATATATAAAACGAAAAATCTTTTCGACGAAATTTTCTGCATAAACCTCATGTCCTTATTAGAAGATGTTAGAGATTATATATTAGGAAAATGAAGCTCTGACTAATTTTTATTTTGTAGTTTTCTTTTTAACTATATCATTCAATTTTCCTTTAGGCCAGAAACCAGTGGTAAAAAACATTAAAACTGTAGAATTTTGTTAATCAGCGTCGATTTTGTTTTTAAGCTCTACTTCCCCTTTATTTGAAATCTACCCTGTGTCGAAGGTTGATAGTTATTTTTTAGGGGTTAAAACCACCCCTTAGCCTCGATTTTAGTTTATATTTGAGTAAAATACAGTTTAACTGAATTTTTCGTAAATCTGTTGACATTCCTAAATACGTTAATGATCAAGCAGATTCATGGAACACCAAAGTTAAAAAATAATCTAAACGATTCTTTTATAAATTAAACATGTTCAAAAGTGTATTTATATTGAATTGAGAATATGTCGTCAGTTTTTTAAGAAGTGTTTCTTTCTAAATATTTCAACCCTTCTGAAAACCACCTTCAATGACCAAAAATTTCAAAATTGCAGTTAAATTTTTTTTAAAGAAATAATAAGAAAATAAAAATATCTTATAAAGTCAATAAAAATTTTATTTAGAAAATAATATAAAAAACAATTTTATTTCACCATCACTAATATCTTCTTCTTCTAGTTCGTGTCAGCTGTTGCTCGATTGTACGCTCCACGTTCTTCTTTTTCCAAAGTTCCAAAACTCCGAAATTTTGAAAAAAAAGCAGTTGGTTTTTCGACAATAACTCGCTCAATTTTCAAGATAGAAACTCTTTTAAATACGCATTTTATAGGGGATTTCAAGTATTTCAACGTCATAATTGAAATTTTTTCTAAAAGCGCGCAGCTCTAAGGGGTTGCGTAAGTCACATTTAGTACGCGAAGGCAAACCTTGAACAAACGATCTATCTCCTTCAATTTGTAAGATTTGAAAAAGCTCAAAATTTTTGGCAACAAAAACCCAACAATTGATATTTGAAACATTTTCTTATAACATAATAGTTTTTGGTTTATTTGAGAAAAAATCATTTTTTTTTCAAGATTACGGAAATGCAATGTTCAATTTAATCATATCAACAATACATAAATAAAGTTAATTGCATATGGATTACGATTAATTTCGATTGGGTTGGCAATGGTAGGGTATATTTATTAAATATTTCCAAAAAATAAAAAGAAGAAACCTTATTTTGTTATAAAGCAGTCAACTCTTATGCAAAAGATGTTTGACAGTACCCAGTTCAAAGGTTTTTCTATGTGTTTTGGAAAATATCTCTAGAGTTTTTTCCAAAAATTTCATCAATATCAAGTTATTTGAGGTTAAAGTTTTCAATATCGGGGTTCTCCAAAAATAGCCATCCTTTAACGAGCAATATCTCACTTATTATTGAATTTATATAGGTCCTTAAGCAATATTCACTTTGGTTTTTTATTATTTATATGTTTGTTCTAATAATTTTGCTGATAAATATTATTCATTATTCATGAAAATTAGCGCATAATTCTAAAAATTAGTAAAATTAGCGTCTGCTGTTCAAGCAAACTTAACTAGCAAAAATGAAACTTATTTTTTATTTGTGATTTTTATTTGAAAAGTCATTAATGCAATTATGCTAGTGCTACGGACACAATTGTGTCACATTATCGGTTTGTTTGATCGTTTCTATATCAATGTATAAAGCAAACAAGCCATTAAAAATTTTAAATTGCAATTTACGAAATTTCATAGTCCCATAATTTTGCTAATATTGTAAAAGCTATGTTGTAAAGATATATCTTTCTTCTTCTAATATTGCAAACAACTCGAGAGAGAGAGAGAGAGAGAATAGTTCCACATTTATCAACACCCATGTGTTGTTTAAGTAAATTGTTGGTATTATTTAACAGACGTGTCTATTAATGAAGAATACTCGCACGTTTATTTCAATTCATATCTAAAAGGATTGTTTTGGATGTCTCTTTTCAAAGTAATTAATACTTATGGAAAAGTTGCATATGTGGACTTAATATACAGCACATGACCGGGTTGTCTTTTCCCCTGCAAATTGAATGAGAGTTGAAAAAGTTGGTTATCTACTTTGATCTGATCGTCAACATCATGCAGATATTGAAACTGTAGAAATTGATAAAGGTTCCATCCAGATTTTGCATCGAACGATATTCACGTTTACTAAATTTGAATCTACTTTAAAGAGATTTTAGTTCGTTGAAGCTGTGGAAAAGAAACCGTCCCTGTGGAAGATTTTTAGTACTTTCTCGAATAATGACTATTTACTCTGACTTTTATTTTTAAAAAATATAAAAATTGTTTTCTCATAATAGTGATAAAAAACATGTTTACGAAGATAAAATATTCA
This sequence comes from Diorhabda carinulata, assembly GCF_026250575.1. Taxonomy (NCBI): domain Eukaryota; kingdom Metazoa; phylum Arthropoda; class Insecta; order Coleoptera; family Chrysomelidae; genus Diorhabda; species Diorhabda carinulata. Next base: position 9,926,806 of record NC_079464.1, on the reverse strand, counting down.
TTTTAATAAGGTACTTATCATTTTTGTTTATCGAAGTATACAACTATTCGTATATACTTAAATATTCAACTACAAAAACCATCTCAAAAAAAAACATTGACAAAATAATTGCAATTTAACAAACCTTCGTCTGTTTACCCATTATAGTACTGTTCAAATGCGTGGAAGTACCTATGCTTTGGACCTATCAACTGACAAAGGAAGCTCAGAAGGAATTCCCGTTCTACTTTTCATAGAATACTTGGGGCACCACCAAGTAATGGTGGGTGATTTAGCCTGCTGATAGACCACATTCGGTACTGCGTTTTAGTCTTAATGGTGGTAATAACACCATTCGGCCGAATTTTTTTCCATGCGATGACATTTCTACCTTAAGGTGTGATGAATATGCTGATAATGACTTGAATCACCTTATTAGTTGCACGATTTGTCGCCCTCTGCTCGTGATACCCATTAGAGACGGGAGCTGGCTACAAAAAACAGGGTCGATAAGATGCGCGACATTTCAGCTTGTAAACTGGCGGCCCCAACTTAGTACATCACCAAACGCCACTTCTTAAGGTCAGCACAAGTCGGATATAAAAATGCCTGCCGGTTTTCCCGAACAAAAAAATTGGCTGAAAAACCTGATATCGGCTGGCGAGAGCTGGCTGCAAAAAACCTGGCCTATTTTTTAAATGATACTATTCACTGTTAGCTTCTGTAGCATTTTACTACTGAATAAAGTAGGAGTCTCTACAGTGTAAATATGACCTTTGGTGGATGACTTATCAGTAATTCTATTTTCAAGGTGAACGTTAAACGAACTTATGTAGTTTTTATGTAGTACTTACATTTTCACACTGTAGTATCACCTCGTATTCTTCTTTATATTTTCCTTTTAATATCACGAATTTTCCATAACACTCAGGATGAGTCAAATTGTTAGTACGACCACATAAAAAACAGACCTTCATTATTATTTTTTTTAAAGCACTTTTTGCACGTTTTTAACAATAATTAATAGGAAATACTCGAAAAAAATTTTAAAACGCTTCAACAGAACACGTGTGCATTGCACCTGAAATAGTTCAATAACTGAGATGCTCAATGTTCGCATCAAATTTGGACAGCGCCTCCAAGCAACTTTTTCTAATGCTAAACTTCTATCACTTACCTGATCGCAGCATACCTCAGAAATACACTTAAACAGCAGGGCTGGGCGACGCTTATTGTTGTTACTAAAGTTACTTCTCAGGTAGCTAATATTACCTTAACACTAAGAGAGAGACAGTAAGTTTAAGGGAAATGTACATGAGTCTTTCCCTCTTTACTCCAAAATAGTCAAAGCTTGGCTAACCTTGCTTTATGAATAACTATAGTATAAGGCTTGAAGGAATATAAAGTATCGTTCCAGGCAATTGTCATTAGAATAGAAGTGGCACTAATGTATTTTCCTAATAAGAAATGTTTGAACTTCAATTTCATTATAGTTCGAAGCGGTTACTCGATAGGTAGGGTCACACAACAACAAAAATTAAATATAGTGTCGTGCCATGGGGTTAGCACCAGATTTAACAAGGCACTTATTCATAATTATTTTCTATTCACTCGAAATTTCAAAATCAGTTTCAAGCGGTTACTCGAGTGGTACTGTTTATGTCCAAAAATGTACTGTAGAAAAAATACAGCGATTTTATGCACCATATTTGCCCTAGGACTAAATGATTTTTTCAATAGTTACAGTGAGTAATATCATTTAAAAAATACTTCATCCGGTAACTCGATAGGTCAGGTTTTTTTCAGCCAGTTCTTGGACTATTACGCAAATTGAAAGTGCTTTTCCATCAGAACAACGTACCTTCTCACACTTCGGTTCTCGCCATGACTTAAATTCACGAAACCTGACCTTCAACCACTTTTTTCTGTTTTTTTACCTGAAACATTCAATTCCAGGAGAGAGATAATCATCATATGAGGACGTTTTCACATACGTGAACGCCTGATTTGAGCAGAAAGACGGCAACTATTATTTCGAATATTAAAAAGTGTATAGACTTGAAAGGGGATTATGTTAGATAGTGAGAATTATTATGAAAACAAAATGTCTTGTTTCTTTGTTACGTCGGAAACTTTTCATAGATCCTTCATGTGTGGCAAATAATATAAATGTGTGTATGCATTTATCAGTGATCTATTGAAAACACTTTACGAAGTGTGACTGTTAAAAACAAAAATGATACCGTAACATATTTTAATTTGAATACATATTCTGTATTGTCACCATCTACAATATTATACCATTATAATAATCCGCAATTTCAAAAGAATCTATTGAACATTGATATTGATCTCTCTATTTCAATCTAACCAAGTTGAATGGGATTTGTGTCGCAATCATATGCTTGGTCTATATCACTGCATCTCTTTTAAAAAATATTGCTAAGCCAATATTGATAACTGAAATTTTTGAAAGAATTTAACAATAATCAATTTTATAGTTGAAGTCTTACACAGACTTGTTTTGTGTAAAGTATCAATTTATCTGCTGGGACACAATTATATAATCTTTTTCCATTAGCGGAATAATGACCAACCTTCTTCTTCTTCTTCTTCTTCCTGCTGTGTATAGGGATCATTGCCTGTTTTTCTTCACATCATTGCCTCTGCTCAGTCCCCTGGGAGGTTGTCACTCCATCTTTTCCTAGGTCTTCCAAGGCTTCTTTGTCCTGCTGGTGATTTGTCCCTTGATATTTTCACAATTCGTTCTTCCGTCATGCGGTCAATATGCTCATTCCATGTACCCAGTCATTGATGTTATCTATCCCGCATGATCGTCTTATGTTTTCACTCCTTTCTCTATCCATTAGTGTTCTTCCCGCTATTCTTCGAACTATTTTCATTTCTGTAGTCTCCAATATCCGTATCGTTTTCGAGGTCTCAGGTCGGGTCTCTGCTGCATAGGATAATATAGGTCTGATTGCGGTCTTGTATATGCGGGCTTTTGCTTCAGTTCGAATGTATTTATTTCGCCAGATTGTATCATTTAGGTATGCTGCTGCTCTTGAGGCTCTTGTAGCTTAGTTTCTTACTTCCGTATCCACGTCCCCGTGTCCAAATATTTCGTTTCCCAGATATTTAAATTTTATTTCCTGGTGTATTATTTTGTTATCTACCACAACCTTACATCTGATCGGTGTCTTGGAAGTAACCATTGATTTTGTCTTTGCCGCTGATATTATCATAATGAACTTTTTTGCTGCCTTTGCAGATCGTCCTCGTTCTCCGCCAACAGTACCGCATAGTCTGCATAGCACAGGATTTTGACCTCTTTATTTCCCATTTTGTATCCTCTTAGTTTGCGCACTTGTTTTATGATTTCATCCATCACTATGTTAAATAGGAGCAGGTTGAGAGAGTCCCCTTGCCTAATGCCCCTATTTGCAGGTATCTGTTCAGTTAGGAATGACCAACCAAATTCAGAAATTTTATTATTTCTTTTGAGAAGAAAATTTTGTATTAATCCCTTTCAGTTCCATGACAATTCATATTTTCTGGTTATTTTGGAAACAGAACAGTGTTATACCAGGTAATTTTTTTAAAATATAGCTTCATCTTATGTATTAAAAAATAAGCTCCTGACCACCGTCACAGCTACATTACGACCGTCTGCTAAGCGAAAAACGTCCCCGAACTACTCCCTAGCATTCTACAAATATCTTATAAGTTCGGAGGAGTTTCTTTATTCTTTGTTTTTTTTTTGAAAACACAATTGAAGTGAAAATTGTCTAATTCCGTTTATTATAAATAAATATATTTGGTAAATTTATAAATTACCTACGTTAATTTTTGCAAAGGTATTTCCAGTTCTTGAAACTTTATTTCTCACTTTTGCTTCGATAAGAAGCTGAAGGCGTTTTTATTAACACTAATTATTTGACCTAGATAGATAAACAGACTGAGATATAAAGGGTTTGGCGGGGTACTGTATCCTGAAAGATCTATTAGTCAACCTTTTGCTTGAGCTAGACAGGACATACATGTTACAGCTCTCTCTTAGTATAGTTCCAAATCATTTATTAATACTATTATTTGGGTCGGTTTCAGGAAGGTTAGTTCTCCACCTTCGATCTTAGTCAAACCAAAGATCCGGGCGCCTGCTGCTGAGATTAAGTGCTAAGGTCTTCCATCCTCTTCTTCACAAAACTTGCAGTTGTCAGTGTTTTCAATTTTATTCTCTTGAGATGTTCATTTAAGTGTCCCCTTAGAAAGCCTATGTAATGCATAGGTAATTCTTGATTAGGTGGATCTATTTATCGGACGTGGTATATTAAGGATAGTATGGAGTGTATAAAATCGGATATAGATTCTCATTTGTTCATTTGTAAATATTTAACTATACCTCACCGTGGTTGTTACGTGTAATGATGTCCATTATATAATGTGTTTAATCATTTTCATGAGTGCAATAATCATTACCACTTCATAGAACATAATATTTTTATAAAATAGCAAAATAATCTTTCCACTTTATGAAAATTATTCCAAGGTTCCCATACTATTATGCTAATTATACAATCGCAAAAATGTCAAGTGCTTTCGAAAATATATTTTATACCGGGTGTGTAGAAGTGTAGAATCATTACATATATATATATGTATATAAATTTCTTTAATTTCTTATTACATAGATCTTTTGATATATTAATACATCTGAATGCTCTTGATTGTGAGTCTCTTCTGTTGCAAAATTAGTTTTTTTTGATAGTTTGTAAAAGAAACATAAATTTTGACGTTTCGACTTTTTAAACTATCGATATAAGTACTTTATTTTGATATTTTGATAAAGACTTTTAAAAACTATAAAAAACTAAGTGCATCTGAATTCGACTTTTCTATCAAAATATGATATTGTCACTGACAATTTTTCATATTAGAATAAAGTTCTAAGTTGATTTTATTCTTAATTTGATTATTCATGATAAAGATGATCTATAGATCAATATAAAAAAGCAAATTGTCAGTGTCAATATCATATTTTGATTATGACTTGAAGAGTTTGCATAATACTCGCCGTTTCACCATAGTCAATAAAAATTATCCCACGCGCATCCCAGAAAACCGACACCATGATCTTGTCTGCAAATGGAGCGGTCTTTGCTTTCATTGGAGCCGGTAAAAGTATTGTATTACATAAGGATGACCAATTTGTTCCATGTTTACAAATTCACTGAAAACATTCACTATTGGCTGCCAAACAAATACTAAACAAACTCCAAAGGTGAAACATTTACTGTATATATTGTGTACTTTTTAAATTATTGTTTTTGACCATTAAGAATATATTTGCATTAAAAAACTGATGTGTCCTTTTCGACTTATACATATTGTTCGTATATTTTGTATGTTTCCAAACGTATATATAGAGGTTTTAGTTACTACGAAGTGACAAAGATATCTGGTAAAATAATAATGAAGATATTATTAAAATCTCAAACTTTGATTAGTATTATTTTATAATTATATTTCCACTAATTTAGGTATCACCAGTAAACTAGATTATTTAAAAAATTTGGGGGTATCAGCAACATGGCTTTCTCCAATTTTCGATTCTCCTCAAGTGGATCAAGGATATGACATAAGAAATTATTACGAAATCGACAAAGATTACGGAACTATGGAAGATTTCAAGAGTTTATTGGAAGCTGCTAAGGAGCTTGGAATTAAAATTATCTTGGATTTTGTTCCTAATCATACCAGTGATCAACACGATTGGTTCCTTTTGTCTGCTAATAGAACTAAGGGATATGAAGATTTTTATATATGGAGAGATGGCAAAGATGGTGATCCTCATTCTCCTCCAAATAATTGGGTATGTTTTTATCGGTTATGGTACATTAAATAAAACCTTTTTTATTATTCATTAAATATCAAATTTCTTAAAAGCAATTGCATTACACTAATGCGTTATTATTATTACTTTTACTCATTCAACATATTAATTAGTTTATTCCTATTTTAGTTATCTGAATTCAAAGGTTCTGCTTGGAAATGGCACGAAGGTAGACAACAATATTACTTCCACGACTTTTCTGAACAGCAGCCTGATCTTAACTATAGAAATCCCATGGTACTGGAAGAAATGAAGGTGAAATTATCATTTATATTATTTTATACGATCTTCTCAATTTTCTAGAAGTATTTTTTAAAAATGATATAAAAAATGTGCTTTATTATACATTATAGCCTGAACACTGCAATCTAAATGAGTGGTGTTATTGATGGTCAACCAGAGACATGCAATACTACATTTAGTAGCACTCATATGTAATAGTAATATGATGAGTAATATGATGTTCATTTGTGAAAAAATGTGGAAGCAGTTTATTCTATTCAGTGTCATTTGACATAACTTAAAAAAATAAAACGTGAAATTTGTCAAAGTTATGACGTGCCTAGTTCACTATCTGACCAGGCCAAGGCGATAGTGAACCTGATTTACAAAGTTATAAAAGTCTAATGTCAAATTATCTGGTCGATTACGGAAATCTTACGGAAAAAATATCGAGGGGAATGAGATAAGGAAACCTCGTTGACCACTTCTTGATCCACGTCTTCCCATTCACCTTCATTAAAACCAAATTCTGGCATCCATGTTTTCTTAATTATTTAGATTCGGAAATGCTTCAATTAGGTCCGGAAGTACTGTCATACGGAGATGCTGCGAATATTGCACAATTGTTGAATTCCCCCGAGAGGAGTTAGGTCTAATAAATCTTCTTGTGGCATTTCGTACCGATCAATAATTTTTTGGAGGCGCCGGGTGTGTTTTGGCTGAATCCAGGGGGCGTTTTCCTGGCCCCAGTAGCGAAATTCGTATCGATTTACTACACTATTAGGAAAATATGGATTTTCATAACAATGCCTCATGAAGATTTCAAAAAATGTCAAATGATTGTCCGGATCATCTCCTTACAGCTCGTGAACTCTCTTTATTTTTTTAAAAACTTGACTACAAACGACTGACTAATATTTTGTTGTGAGACAACTTCTGTTATAGTTGCGTGTATGATTGTCTTCTAATAACATCAAAATATTTAACTTTGCATCATCGCTTATCCCTGGTAATCCAAATTTTGTAGGATCCCTCACGCTTACTGTTTCATTAAATTTGGAAATCTGCTCACTGTACTTCTAGCTATTGTATGTCAGAAAAAGAAATTGATAAAAACAGATTTTAATTATGTAATTATTTCCATAAACTACAAATCAAGTTTATCGAGTTTTTATCAGTTCTCTCATATTTTTCAAGAACGAATTTTGTGCAATTTTGTGACAACATATGACTAAATTAATATGAAATGTTATTGTGGAAGATTAGTTATCATTTTTGAGACAAATATATGTGATAAGTTTGATGCTTATCAAGTCAAATGGGTTATTTAGATAACCGAACAATGACTATTAATTAAATTTATGTTGATCGTAATTTCTCCTCAGTATCGCTCATAATATTTTGTTTTGTGACAAACCATGTTCAAAATTAATTTTTTTTCATTTTAAGAGAGCCGAATGTATTAGATATTATCAATTCTTGCGAGTTCGTCTATTACTGTTGATTGTAAAAAAATGCCTAGAAACTCGACGACCCTCAATTTCGTTATTGTTTATCCTATCGCAAAACTGCCTGCCATATTAACTGTACCTGGTCAACCGACTTGTACCGCCAAGCTTCAAGATATTTTAAGATAGTTTAAACATCGACACTACCGGTAAAAATTTGTTGCCCACCCTATAATCCATTTATTAAAATTCAAATTAATACACTTTAATACAAATTTCTCTCGTCTCCACCGTGGACTAGAATGTGAAAAAATATGCGGTTACCAGGAGCTTTAGCGATATAAAACATTCAGCATAGCCTCGAAAAACCACAACCGCTGATGATAATACGACGGAAGCTCGGTGATAGTTTGGAGGAAGGGCGAATGAAAACCTGGTAAACATTAAAAGGATTTCTAAAAGACAAGGCTATGAAAACTAACGAAGGGAATAGTACGTTTTGGCCAGCGCCTGATCGGAAGAAAAATTAGAAGCCTGACAACGATCCCAATCCTCGAAGCTATGCGAAAAGTAGGTATTTGAAAGAATTGAAAAGAGAAAATGTACTGAAATTCATAATTGGCCATCACAGTCGCCCGACCACTACACGATAGAGTTGTTGTGGGACAAATTGGACTCGGCATTTAGAAAGCATTGCTCTATTTCCACTTTACTTGGAATATCCTGAAAAACGATTGACACCAAATAAAATTGTAAAGCAAAATAATAAAAGCAAAAGCGGGTTACATCGATGTATCGAACACTTAAATATGAATCAATTACAAGTTTTGAGACTTGACATTGCCATCATGAAGTTTGACATTTTTAATGTTGTTGTTGACGTACGTAGAAGGTGTTGTCATACGAGTGATATTTGAATTGCTTACTGATACTTGGAACATTCATTTCGATCAAAACGAGTTAAATAACATCTATAAATTCCATAGCGGTGCTTCAAAAAACTATTATAGTATCGAGACAAGCGATGAATCCTGGATCTATGCATACGAACCCGAAACTAAATAACAATCGGCTGCATGGGTCTTTCAAGATCAGCTAAATCCAACATAAGTGGTTTGCGCACGAAGCACTTCGAAACAATAGGTCGCCTGTTTTTCGGAATAACTGGACATGTCACCAACATTCTATTAGAGCAACGTAGAACGATCAAATCTCACACATCAGTTCAAACAAAAACATTTTGGAACAGCCAAAACATCGAATTGATGGGTCATCTGTCGTATAGTCCTTGTTTGTTTCGCTCCCAATGATTTCTTCTTATTCCTGCGTATCAACAATAAATTGCGTTGTCAACGGTTGAAGCGTTTATAAATGTTTTGGAGGAACCTCAATCGAAATGACAAAATGTTTTGACAATTGGTTCAAACGCATACAAAAGTGTATTGATCGTAATGGAGAAGATCTTGGAAATCTATAAAGCCATATCCAAATATAAATATTGGTTTTTATTTGTTATCCCAAAACTTAAGTAGCAACCCTCGTATATGTATTATAAATGAAGACTACAGGAGAAAAACTTGGTTAGTCACAATTTTAGAAATTTCCATGAAAAATTCATAGTTATGAAGCTAAAAAGTTATTCTCCAGTATGATTTAACTATTACAAAATATTCACTGTATTAAAGGTATCTATATTATGGCAACAAAAACAAAAAAGATTTTTTAGCTCCATTAGTAACTTCCATGAAAAATTACTATGTAAATTTCACTTCAGATTTTAAGCTGCAAATAAAATTGTGAAGCAACAAATTATTTATCTTTGTATTTAATTTTACTGTACTTATCTTTGCTTGTTATATTGAGTACAACTCTGTACAATTCTTAATGATGGGTTCATTAACGACGTCGTAATCCGATTTTGGTTTTACAAAGTGAGAACATTTTCGCTATTCGATGACCGGCATTATATTAGTTTCTCTAAAGAGAAATGATGATTTCCCTGAAAAAATTTGTTAGAACTTGGATTAGAGAGAAGTAGCTTTTTCAGTCAAAAATAAAAAAAAAACATCCATATGAATAATTTGGAGAGGTTAAGTGGTTCTTTTGCTAACATTTGAGGAGCGTTGGGATTATCTTTAAAATATTTATTGTTTTGTTTTCGTTGCGTACTCTGAACTTTTATTGAATCGTATGTAGTTTTTCATTTCGAGGTAAATTTTTGATACAAAATTGAGCAATCACGGTTTTATATTGGGAAAATACTAATCAGTTTCTTACTATCTCCACATATAAATCATTATATTTCTGCGAAGAAGTAGAGTATAGATATATACGTATTCTTATTTTCAGAAAGTTATCCTTTTCTGGTTAGATATGGGAGTATCTGGTTTTCGGATGGATGCCGTTCCTTTTTTAGTAGAAGATGCTACGTTCTCAGACGCACCTTTAGCTCGTGGTTATACAGCATGTGATATAGATCCTATTTGTTTGAATAGGGAAAATATTCTTAAAGACCTTGATGAAACCTACAACATCATATATTCTTTCAGAGCCTTAGTGGACGACTATGCTAAGAGAAATAATTTGGCGGATCCAATGTAATATAGCTCCATATTCAACATGGCTTTTATTGGAATTTCTATTATGTTTATAGAGTTATAATGACTGAAGCTTACACGACTCCGGAAAACACAGTTCTATATTATGGTTCCAGTACAGATCTGGGGGCCCATTTCACTTTCAATTTCAACCTCTTGACTAATTTACCAAATTCAAATTTTACCGTTGATGACATAGCAAACGCTATCAACAAATGGCAAGTGTACCTTCCAAAAGGTGCTACGAGCAACTGGGTGGTAAGTTATTTTTGTTTATAATAAAATATTTTCATGGAAACAAGCCACAATCATTCCAAACCTTTGACGTTTGAACAGTTACAATGGAGACAGGAATTAATGATTACAAGTAAATATTAATTAAAAGAGAAATGCAGAAACAATACTAAATTGAAGCTTTCAATATTAATATTAACGATTTTAATATCTGTGACAGTGAGACTAGGGATCATAGTTTTCAATGACATATTGCAAAAAACGGTTCTTTGTTTATAACTAGAAGAGTAATTGGTATAATTCCAATGATATAGAAATATGTACAAAATTGGATCTTTGAATTAAATTCCTTAGTTATATGAAATTTCGCTCTTTGTTATATACACAATTTTCTCCACCGATGCTTCATCTTCCTCCATTCGACTGCAAGTGCACATACGACCGATGTTCATGGAATTTAGGGTGACTACATATGCTCACAGAAAGTTGATTGACTGAAATATACGTTTGGTATTACTTCAAATTATAATCGAGTCACTGCAAATAAAACAATATATCCGAAACATATTATAATGTCTATTTTTTTTCAAAACACTTCAGCTCAAGAAATTTGTAGATACGTGAATGAATAGATATTTAAGTGTATTAATAGATTGAGGCATTATGCACCACCTAAATTCGAAAGAATTTTCGTAACATATAAATACTCAAGAATGCAGTTAACTTTTTACCAGCTTACTATGTACTGACGTCACTGTACCGCTATAATGGTAATGAATAATTTGGTAATTTTGTATGTCCAATTAGAGGTAGATATATCATTCGAATCACTTTATCAAAATTCGAACGCTTTATCTCAAGATATTACGAAAAAATTAACAATAAGGATGACGAAATAAATAGATGGCTTTCTAAAAGAAGTTGAACAGTAGGAGCTCGCAGCAATTTAACTTAAGCCTCACTCAAGCAAAGATATGAATTTACAAAACGATGATTGAACTATTACGTTCGTGAATTCTGGATACTCGCAGAAAAGAGTAGGAATACAGATGAAAGAAACTAGAATAAGGGTCACAGAGAAGAATTAATCATACAGAAGTAGAGAAAACTTATGCATTTCCAGAGACAATCATATAAAGACATAATGAAGGAGATGTAAGCAGAATGAATAGGAAAACATATCATTCGAGCTCTTTTTTAAAAAAACCAAAGGACCGACCGTAAACCGTTAAAAAGAACATAGAAATTGGCCTTCAATGTTTATAGATCTATGTTGTCTATGATATTCCTTTTCAAAATTTATTATTTTGAGAAACAGAGAAAAATATTCCTAACGCTTCGTATCTTATTTCACAGAAGTATTTTATAGAGCTATAGTTGGTCTATTCTTGGTTAAAGTCCCAATTATTATGAGATACCATGATAATAATTTTGGCCAGTGAAAATAATTCACAAAATATTTTATTTTCACTTTAAATTATTATTTGATCCTAGCTTCTGACCAATTGTGCTTTCGCACAGTTTCACTATAGATGGATAATATCCAAACATCTAGAATATTCATTGTACATACTAAAGGAGTTTTTTTTTCAGTTAGGCAATCACGATAATCACCGCGTAGCTTCTAGGGTCGGACAAGATAATGTGGATGGTTTCAATATGTTAACAGCTCTCCTTCCGGGTGTTATGGTAACGTATAATGGAGAAGAAATTGGAATGCCGGACGGTGAAGTAACCTGTGAACAAGGAAAAGACCCAGCAGCTATTAAAAATTGCTCGACTTTTGACCAAACCAGTAGAGATTTTGAAAGAACACCTTTCCAATGGGATAGTTCTAAATATGCTGGTTTTTCTACATCAGAACCTTGGTTACCAGTAGGCTCAAGCAAAAATTGGTTAAATTTAGCTGCTCAAATTGATGTTAAAAGTCACTATAGCGTTTACAAAGATCTCATTACTCTGAAGGAAAATTTTAAAAAACGTTCCATTGTTGACAATTTATCGATAATAAAAGTTAATGAACAAGTGCTACAAGTTGTAAGGCAGCGTGACGAAGCTGATTATATATTACTTTTTAATATAGGAAATTCAGATCAAACAATCACGTTTTACAGAAAAGCTACAGATTACAAAGTTGTTGTTACCAGTATCACTAGCCAGAGATCTATAGGGTGAGTATACCTATTTGTAGTTAACTAGATTATTAGTTTCTAGACTCGGTCCAATATTGATCAATACAGATCTTTTATTAACATATAAAGCTTTAAAAAAATGAAATTACTTCTAAAATTTTGCATTCTCGATATTTTTTGTTCTATTCCTATGTAGTATTGGAAAAATTTTTCATCATTGTGTAATATATAAATGAAGATGTTAACACTTCAACCAACTTTCTTAAATCTACCAGTCTATATGTTAATAGAACTTCATTGTTCCACTGTATTTCGACTCCATTGTGTGAGTGATTTGTCTTTGGTCCCCTTTTTTCGTTTATTTGACTCTCTCTTACGAAGATGTAATGATATCTAGTTAGCCTAGACCAGTTCCATGGCGAGCTCGACGGTTATGAGCCACGTCTGCCTGTCTTATGTAGGAGGAGCATCTGAAATTAGGTTACATAATTTTCAGAAGGTCAGAGAATATCATTTCAAACATTTAATTTGTTAAACTTGTGATTTTTCAATTTTTTTTGTGTTATTTTTGATATCCAACAGAAAAATTTGTGAATTGAATCCAAAACATTTGATCATGTATATATTTATTTCATAAATTAAAGAAAAAATTTGCAAAGGAATAAATTACGTCAAATAATTTATCATTAGGTACGAATTTTGTATTTCTCTTAACGAAATTTGACTCATTTTATCATATTTGGAAGAAATACTTGGTTTCTGAGTTTCTAGAGAGTTCAAGTTCTCGTTGGAATGTATATGATAAAAAACTGTGCTATATTATACCACGAGAATTTTAAACATTATTTGTATTTATTGAAATGATACATAATTATATTAATTTGATGTTTGTTTTTTATGTTTCAGTGAAAAAATTGATAATCTGATTACTTTAAAAGGGCACGAGAGTCTGATTCTGCGAAGTGCGGAACTTTGTTGATATGATAATATTCGTTGTCAATATTTACAATAAATTAATTTCTTTGTTACAAATATAACTAGAAAAATCAGATGTAGTTATTATTTTACAATACATTTAATAGCACAAATATTTCCATATTTTTGTGTTAGCAGATTTGAACTTTTACGAGGAAATGCCTTTCACTTCTGCAGATAAAACAAACAGTGTGGTTACTCCAGCCATAGTTCTTACGTAACTCATTTGGAATTAATAGTTTTCTATAGATAATGAGAAATTCTAAATTATACATTCGAACATTATGAATTTTTAATGAATGGTTACGGATGTCAAAGTAGTGTATTTGATGTAATAAATAATTCTAAGCTACTATCTTATCTTATTTATCCTAACTTTTACAGGGACAACCTGTAAAATCTAAAGGTATCAAAAATGAATTTTTCAATCGATTTTTAAACAAATAGATACTCTCTGCTTAACTCGATAAAATTTATGGTTTAGGAGAAATGTAATGTGATAATTCATTGGAAATACTTACAGGTGGTATTAGAACACAATCAAACCTTTCTAATTGAAATACATACAGTCGAACATCGCGTTACTTACATGAGGAAAAAATTGAACTGTATAAAAACTTAGTAGATTAGCCTACAACTTATCAAATAAAAACGAAAAAACTGTAATAAATGTTCAAAGTGGACATCTTGCACTTCTACACACTTCTGGAGTCTACAGAACTTTGCACTTGCAAGACTCTGCCTCATAGCGTCACAATGGAAGTTTATTCTATCGATTAATTCGTTCCTAGTGTTTACCGGTGTTGCAAATGTATACCAAGCTTTTAAAATATTCTCCATCAAATGAATCCATTGTATTTAATTCAGGGTAACTTGGTGGCCATGCAAACGGACTTCCCCGAGCAATCCACCTATTAAAAAAATGTTATTAAAATCATCTTTATCAGTAAACAGTACTTCCTCAACAAATGTTTTATCAACTTGTTGTTACATGGCATGTACTTTCTGGATGTGAAAGTGGTGAAGAAGTTGATAGGTTAGAATGTAAGGACATTTTGCGTACGCTAGTTGTGGAATCAGCATCAGCTGCATCTAATGCATTTTGCTATAAAGCTGTTGTTCGTAGAGTTCGTTGTTGATCTTCGCCATATTTTTTTATAGACCTCCTAATATATTATTTTACAAAGAATAATGGGAACTAGTTTACTTAATTTGTGTAGACAAACCTGTTTTCCGTATGGATGAAAGCTTTCAGTACACAACCTTCTGGCTTCTGACGCGTCACCAGAAGTCAAACTATACATCAAATACTTATCAACATATTCACAAAAGGTAAATTCTATCCTATTAGAACTTTAAATACGATGTGTTTTTAATAAATAATTACAATTTATGATGATTTTCTTCAGAATGTCTCTTTATGGTGAACAGATCTCTTGGAATGTACAAGGATCTAAAAATATACATATATACTAAACCATATATTTTATCGAGTGCCAATTTATTCTGTCATACACACTATAAGTTCTTAACTCTAGCTCAGAAAATAGGGGTCGTATGAGAAAGTTTTTCTCATGCACTTTAATCTCCAAATAATAGATGCGAAATATGCAACGTAAATGGAACAAACAAATTAATAAAGGAAGTCGTTTTTATCCATCTACATAATTGTTATATTCATTTACAAAGATTCACATCGAATTTTTAGGTGCTACCAAATACAGTTTCATTAACACTTACAATTACGTGTATTTCTCATTTCATTAACTATAATTTATTAAGCATAAATTTGTACATTGACTAATTAAGATTTATGATGACCGATGTAATCGGTGCCTATTTTTCTCTGACAGTAATAGTTCAATATTGACAATTTTGACGCAAATATGTGAAGTCTCCATTTTTAGCTAGAAGTTTCTTTAATTCATTGGGGAATAGCTTCTAGGGCTTTATCAACCGTTGACTACAAGTTTTCTATGAGTTGTACTGAATCGAGTAAGGATATTTTACTTTTATCTAGTTGGTTCAATGATTATTTGTAATTTGTGGCAATCAAACTTTAGCTAAACCTTAGATTGGAAAAAATTCGATTTGCGTCTTTGACGACGCAGCTGAACTTTTTTTAAACTTCGGCATAATATTTTTTTAAAATTAAACAATTTAAAATCAAACAGAAACAAGAGCAGAAGCATCGGTAACAAAGAAGATACTAAGAACAACTTACACACTGAATGACAGACAAAGAAATACCGACATAAGGGAAAAATGTGAAACAGACGACATTGTCAGATGGGTGAGAAAAAGAAGAAGGGAATGGAACCAGCATGTCAACAGAATGACTACAGATAGTATAGCAAAAATCGTACGTAACAACATCCCACACGGAAGAAGTCCTGTTTGGACGACCACCAAAACGATGGCGGGCCAGTTGGCAATCAACCTCACAGGAACTACTGCAGAGAAACCGGAACTGAAAAGGCGCTACGCCTTTTCCACGATGATGATGATGATGAAAATCAAATAAGGTCACTTCAAGCCTCATAGCATACCGCCACAATACTGGATTTTGATGCAAGGGAACGTGTTAATGTGCTTCCTTAAAGAAACTTAAATGAAAAATAATTTCATGTTGTTAACGGAATTATTAACCTGTGAATATATGGAGGGTGAAGAGAAGGAGTATCTCATATTAAAGAAAAAGATCAAAAGTGTCCAGCAGTATACGATAAATAACAGTTCAAAAATATTCCAGTATGGTACTGGTGTAGACAAAGGGTTTAGTAATAAAGTTACAATTGTAGATGAATTGAAGAATATCTTATTACAATGTAATAAGTTTTAACTGAACAGTTCTTTATTGGAAATTTAAGCAACTTTTATTGTATAAAATCATGTAGTAAATAAAATCTAAAAGAAATTTACCCTGATGCTAATGTTGCTCCAGCCTTGCTTAACACAATTTGCCGGACACTTTTTCATAAACATAGATTTTCTTTACCTCTACTCTCCGTGAGCTAGACAAGTCCACTAAATTTAATTAGAAAAAAAAATACTTTTAAACTCGTAAGTATCAACACAACTTCATCAAATGGTATAAATAAGGTGAAAACATTATGGTCAAACTTTCCCTGCGCAACTAATATAGTAGAAGGATCAACTTAGCTTTCGAAGATTTTCTTACTGTAGAACAAGACTTGTATAGGAAGAAGCTCTAAATGGAAGGCCACTTGACGACTTATACGTATCTTAAGGTTATTAGCATTGAGAATTGAATGGAGGTTGCGAGAAATCGAAATAGAGATATATTGTGAAGTCGAGCCACCCATGTGGATACACTGCCGGTTAAAAGTTTTTGTCCACTTTACATTTTCAGTAATACACAAAATAAAATATTTCTATATCTATATTTTAAAGAACAAATATGGATAAGAATATACGTGTAGTAATAAAACGATAGTCTGTAATTGTTATATGGGTGATTCCGTTCTAACTGTGATTTTTTGTATTCAAAATTTCAAGATTTTAAAATTTAACTTTTCTAACTTTTTTATGCATATTATTCATCTATTTTACTGTAAAAATAAAACTCTAAGAGGAATTTACTACAACTTCAAAGTATCACGAGCAAGACACAAATGTCGGATTTTGAGTTCCACGGTACTGACTCATTTATCCACGGTACTGACATGGTAACTTAAGATATTAAACAACAAGTGCATCAATTTTCCTCAGTTTGATCATAAACATTAGAATTTATAAGGTAATTAGTTTAAATCATTTGTTACGACAAAAAAAATTAATAATTTATCGGTAAATTCTAGGAATGGACATGACACGGTACTGACATGGTAACTTAAGATATTAAACAACAAGTGCATCAATTTTCCTCAGTTTGATCATAAACATTAGAATTTATAAGGTAATTAGTTTAAATCATTTGTTACGACAAAAAAAATTAATAATTTATCGGTAAATTCTAGGAATGGACATGACACGGTACTGACATTCAAGTGATGTAGTATAAGTTTTCTTTAAGTGGCAAGTTATATTGTATAAAAATAATGTTTAAATATCTTAAGAATTATTCAATTAACACAAAATTTTTATTAATTGATTATTAATTAATGACTAGTACAAAAAAACAATACAGGACATTGAATATCACAGTTAGAACGGAATCACCCATATATTTAAATTTTTGATTCATGGATATAACCCTCTTTTGCTTTTATTATTTTGTTGCATAATTTTGGCATTCTCTGTAACAATATCAACAAATAATCGGTGTCTATTTGGTTCTATTAGCGTTTCATGTTATTCCAAAGATGTAGTCGGAGTAGGATACTGCTTTCTGATTTTCCTGTCTAATTTGTCCCGCAACAACTCAATCGTTTGAGGTCGGAGACTATGACAGTCAAATCATTATTTTCACTCCATTCTCCCTTTAAAATTCGTGTATATACTCTTCGAGGAATGCTTGGGATTGTTGTCACGTGAAAATATAAATTTTCTGCTGATTAGGTGCTGGCCAGAACGTACTACCCTTCTCTTATATATTTTTTAGCTTTATTCCGTCAACGAGTCATCGTCCTGTTTTAAAGTTGTGATTACACATTGAACCCAAAAACCTCAAACTTTGACTCATTACTCTTCCCTCTTCATGAGTCTTACTTATATGTTCTTTAGTCCACTGCAACCTCTTTATTTTATTTTGACGTCTTAAAAACGGTTTACTCACTGTCGTCCCTCTAAAAAGGCCAGATTTTCTCCATATCCTTTTCACCATAGAAGCACTCAAAGGCAGATTTCTAGATCAATTACTGATCTAAACTGCTGTTCCTGGGCTCGTGAGTCGTTGATCACTTCCACTAATCAATAAAATTAGCGTTTGTTATTTTTCGAGGTGGCCATAAACATTTTCTATCATTAAAGCTCCTGGTGTATGCATATGTTTTCACGTTGTAGTGCACCTACGTTAAGGTATTTTTAATTCGATGACAATGAGACGCTTACTTTTGCATAGGATATGAAGACTTGCTGTTAATACACGAGTTCGAAACGATAGTTTCTTCGTTTAACCAATTTTAAACTCACATATCAAAATAGTTCTTAAACGAGCTGCACAAAAAGATGTCTTGATCCAAAAAGTATAAATCACACCACGTTCTTGTATCCCACAAGGTCAATCCAAAATCTTGTTCTCTCTATGACAAAATTATAATTGTATATGGCTTTGTAGGTATTCAAAATCTCCAGTAAAATCAATACAATTTTGCACGTGTTTGTTGTGCCAATTGTATTTTGTCCATTTCGATTGAAGTACCTCCAAAACATTTTTGAACATATCAAACGTTGATAACACAATTTATTTTGGATCTGCTGGAATAAGAAGGAATAATTCAGTGCGAAATAAGGACTATACGGCGGATGACCCATCAATTCGATGTTTTGGCTGTTTTTGTTTGAGACTGTGTTGGTGGAGAATGAATCGTCTTCTTCGATTGTTTCCCCGATTTTTTTGAAAACTTTTGGAAACTAAATGGTAGTGTACAATTTAGATTTGATCGTTCTACGTTGCACTAATAGAAAGTTGGCGAAATGTCTAGTTATTCCGAAACACAGGCGACCATCTGCTTCGAAATGCTTCGTGCGCAAACCACTTTTGTTGGATTTAGCTGGTCTTGAAAGACACATACAGCCGATTGTTGTTTAGTTTTCGGTTCATACGCATAGATCCAGGATTAATTGCTTGTCACGATCCTATAATAGTCTTTTGAATCACCGCTATTGAATTTATAGAAAAACACATAAAAAAACATCGTACGAAAATGTGATATAACTCGTTTTGATCAAGATCAATGTTCAAGTATCACTAAGCAACTCAAATAGTACTCGTATGACAATTCGTTCTGCGTACGTCTACCATTAAAAATGACAAACTTTATGATGGCAATATCAAGACTCAAATCTTGAATACCTTTCGTAATTGATTCATATTTAAATGTTCAGTCCATCGATGTTATTCGCTTTTGCTTTTATTATTTCGCTTCACAATTTTATTTGGTGCCAGGTGTTTGTTTTCCAGGATATTCCAATGATGTGAAGTGGAAGTAGAACATTGCTTTCTAGCTGCCGAGTCCAATTTGTCCCACAACAACTCAATCGGGTAGAGGTCGGGCAACTGTGATGGCCAATTATTGATTTCAGTACATTCTCCCTTTTCAATTCTTTCAAATACCAACTTTTTGCTAGCTTCTAGAACTGGGATCGTTGTCAGGTTTCTAATTTTTCTGCCGATCAGGCGCTAGTGAAAACGTACTATTTCCTTCAATAGTTTTCATAGCCTTGTCTTTTCGAAATCCTGTTAATGTTTACCAGGTTTCCAGTCGCTCTTCCCCCAAACCATGTTCAAACTATCACCGAGTTTCCTTCGTGTTATCTTCAGCGGTTAAGGGTTTTCGAGGCCCCTCGAAATGTTTTATATCGCCAAAGCTCCTGGTAAATGCATAGTTTCCCACATTTTAGTTCACGGTAGAGAAAAGAGAAATTTGTTAAAGTATATGATTTTGAAAATTAATGAATGGATTATTGTGTTGGAAATATATTTTGAACGGTGCAGTACCCATCAGTAACCTCCATTTTTTTAATAAAAAGATCTTGTTCTACGAATCTTAGGTAGGTATGTTTCAAGTACTTTTAGAGAATCCAATATCTTGTTCTCTCTACGACAAAACTAGTTCGCTATCACGACAATCACTTGTTGGGCAACTGCATAGTTTCAAGATATTCGACACAAATTCAATATTGTATTTTCAACAATTTCACTGTGACTAATGAACCTGTATAGTTTCATGGATCTCTTTTCGTAGATACCAAAATAAACTTTGGATTAATAGCAACAATTTTAGGACCTACTGTTATTTCAAATAGAGTTATTTCGCATATTCTCATTTCGTTAAGGATACTAATCCCATAGCCAAGTCCTGGAACTCGTAAAACTCACTAACGTCTATTCGATTTGGGTTATGAATTTGCCAATTAGGATTTATGAGAGATTCATAAGGATTTATTATTTTTATATTCACTTAAAAGAATTATTTAGTAACTGTAACATATAGCTTAAACTTGAAAAAAACATTTGTATCTCTTCCTTTTATCAAGATTATAAAACAAATATGTGCTAAAATCTTTTCTTAAAAATGGCCCCTATAAAAGGAATGCTGGAAATAATCGAATTCATTTAAAAACATACACAAGCAAGTTCTAAATTGAACTTGGAAAGTTTTATCGGCATACTACACACATATCCGACACACATATAAATCAGCGACTTTCTGTTTGGTCCGCTGGCATAACAAATGCTAGAAACTTCTGTTATTTGAAGTTCAGTCTGGATGCATACAGTCAACAAACATGTTGCCGATCCACTACAAAAGTCTTGTTTTTCAATGATAATTTTTAAATGTATAGTAACAAATGAAATCATTAGATATTATATGCAGAATAATAAATTTATTATTTTTAACGATATGAAAAATGAATGAGCTAACGGTCCAATGACTAATTATTTTTAGATGATCTTCAATTATTTATGTTTTTATAACTTAAGACACTAGCAAATACATTTTCATAAATTGATTAGCTCTTTCCAATTAACGTAATTTATTCTGATTGTCTTCTCAGCTGATTTTAGACAAATAAGTTTTCGATGTTGTCACGATTTAAGTAATTTTCTGCCTAAAACGTGTCATTAACGTCTTAAAGTTGTCATCATTATATATTCGACAAAATTAGGTTTAATGTCTTCTAATCTAGAGAATGTTGAGAATTAATATAAAAAAACCTGATGCTGTCAGGATAAAAGCACCATCTCTTTGTTTTATTTTTGTTCTAAAACAAAACGTTTATTTAAACACCATGTATAGATTGTAAAACATTACACAGAACGTTATAGAGCTTCTTTGTCCATATTTGTTATTGCAAGAAGTTTATGCATTGAGTGCTGAAAAGAAGAGTTTTTCCTTATAAGGGGTTGCAATTGGTTAGTTATTGAAATGAAGAGTCAAAAACTCGTGAAGGTTATTCTGAAAAGACCTAGTGCTTTGGCAACCAAATCCTACATATATGTGAGCAGCTCAATTCAGATCAATTAAAAGCTACCTCTAAATCGAACGTGAGATATTATTTCCTACTTCCCTATCCTGTACTTGGAGAGATTATAAATTTATGACGTGAAAAGCACAGAATCCTTCAATCCAATCCAAATCTTTTATAGTGTAGCTCTTGAGGTAATATAAAGGTACGTCAGAGGACATCCAGAAGTGTCTAAATATTTTCGCTCGTGCTTCTTCTTGCTTCGGTCTTATCGTTACTTTTCAACAAAATGTTTCTATCTATCTATTCCACTCTATATATAAGTTTTTAAGTATTTTTCCAGTTCCAAATTTGGCAAATACCAACTTTATAGGATATTAGTGACCGTGGATACAGAGACATTCGAAACTCCAGGGAATTGTTGGGACAGTAAAAGCAAAAGGAGCTTGAGAGGGTTAGTCTCCGTCCAAGTTCCGGTGCGCCAGCGTCTTTCTTTATTCAGCAAATATTACAGAAGATACTAACACAAAACTATCATACAAGCAATGCATCCTTTTGTTGTTTTGTTCTGCTCAAAGGCATTTTTATACATTTTGAATTATTTAGTTATTTGTGAGGAATAAAATTCACATTAAAATATCCTCGTTCTCTTTATTTGGGTACATTAACATCGATTTATATACATTAAGATACATAAATATACATAAAAATTGATTAATTTAAGAAGTTAAATCAAATACATCATATCAAATGATTTAATATGGCAACAAAATTGTAAAGTAGGGAATAAATGAACTCATCTCTAGGGACGAAAATAATATATTTCATTTCAGGAGTCTGGAAATGAGGATTTTTCTGGAAGTGTAATGAATGATATTTTTTATTAAACATATCTGAGAACAACGCAAAAATAATAAGAGTTAAATATATTTTCAAATTAATGACAATACATCGAAATCCAAACATGATTAACATTTCCATAATAATGATATATCCATTATCGGCATTGTTTAATTTTCTTTTAGTTTAAAAAATGTACTCAGAATAAAATCCAGATATTCCTAAAATATTTAGATCTAGCGGAAAAATCCAGGTCGCGATATGAACCCGAGTATCAACTTTTTACGAAATTGCGAGGTATCAAAAAATTTAAAATTGTAAGAGGTAATATTTTTCGCATTATGGGGTTGGTTCTCAATGCTAAAAAGCTGTTTAACATGATTACTTTTTGAAGCGTTAACCAAGACAAAGTCCAGGGTACTAATGGTAGAGTAACCTCATTTTTATACGAAGTTCCAGATGAACAATATCTACTGGCAAAGGTAATTTTAGTGCTAGGAACTTTGGCACATGTCGTAGAGATGATTTAATACATTTGAGTGTGGACGATGTTAAAGAAGTTCTACCATTACAAATAATAGATGTGCATTTGAGCCCTGTGTACTTCACCGCACGTTTACGCAAAATAGCTAAAACTGAAAAATCACAACAAATATACCGGTGATGGGATAAGGCGTTCTTCGGCAACCATGTTAGTGGAAAGCGGCAATGATTTACTCACTCTGAAAAGATACGAAGGATGGCGTTCTAACGTAGCAGAAGGATACATAGAAGAATCTATACAAAGAAAAATAGATGTAGCACAAAAATTGTTTAGCTTGCAAAATACAAGCTTCGCTTAGGAAAATCAAAACATCTGCGAACCGTTTGCTTCAACATCTTTAGTTCTAAAGAATCAAATACCGTAGGGTAGTTAATACCTAAATATACTAATTGTGTTGTTGTTTTCATAAAAGTGTTATGAATTAATATTTGGTTTTTCTTATAATTAATTTCAATTATATTTTTTATAACCAGCGCACGGAAAAAAAAACGGAGATCGGGAAAAATTTTCAGTACGTTATAGTGAAAACAGATGAAAACAAGGCGTTGCCACATAAGTTGAATAAAATTTTATTCAAAACATGAATAAACCACAAATTATAATTGATCATATCATATATGAAATATTACTTTGTTAAATTTAATCTTTAAGAATGATTTGAAACACCTCAAATATATGAAATATTGATTTCTTAAATTTATGTTTCAAAAATGGTTTGAAACACTTCAAATGCGAATATAACATAAGTCTACAATGTTTAGTATAATACAAGCTGTTTCTTGAGTGGACCCGCCTCACTTACTTAATGTTGTTCTGCTTCTAGAATTTATTGGTCTTCAATAGATGCTTTGAATTGCAATTGGTGAAATTTCTCATAATTTGAGATCGTGCCTCAAGCAGTGGCATATATAATGTTTATTATCTTTTTGTGTCCCTCAATTTAGGCGGCGATATTTCTCTCACTCTCTCTCTCTCTCTAAAGGTAGATAAAATTGACGTTTCGACTTTTCTTTAAGTCTTTATCAAAATATATACGCACGATGTAACATATTGACATCAGCAGTTCGGATAGCCTCCTTAATTCTATTCTTCATGTCTTCCTTAGTAGTCACGGGTGTCTTGTACACTTGTTCTTTGACGTAACCCCACCAAAAAAAAAAAAAATCCATTTTTGTAAGGTTGGCCATTTAAGGAGTCCTCCTCTACCTATTCATCGTCCGTGAAATTCATTATTTAAATGTGTATTGATCAGTTGGGTATGAGGAACTGGTACACCGTCATGCAGGGACCACATCATGAGCAGGTAATTGCTGAAGTAGTTGAGTTAATCCGTTTTGAAAGAAATTTTGATAAACTTGCCCATTAACAGTTCCTTCGAAGAAATATGGGCCTATCACATGATTCCCAATTATTTCACCCCATACATTTAATTACCACCTTGTTTGACTGATAGTCCGGGTACAATGCGGTTGATCTGTTGCATAATAATGGAAATTGTGTCTATTAACAAACCCATTTTTATGAAATGTTACTTCATCGGCAAATAATACAAAATTGAAAAAATCTCTGTTTTATTGCATTTGTTTTTGAGCCCACTCACAGAAGGTTAACCGCTATTCATAATCATCATCCAATAGTTCCTGCATTCGCTGTATACGGTAAGGATGAATTTTGTTCTTAGATAGAATGCTTGTTTTGATATTTCCCGTGTCAATATATGAGGATCTTTCGTAACTTTTAACATTACGGTCATCTCGTTATCCTGTGACATTGCTTCAACCTTTCACTTTTTTCGTAAGCTACACTACCAGTTCTGGTAAATCATTGAAGTAAATTTTCCAATGTCTATTTTCTTGGCTGTCTTCTGGAAATTTCTGTTAAAAAATCCTTTGTGCGAGCAAACAGTTCTTATCACTGGCACCCAGTACAAAAATCATATTTGTCAATCAGAAAACTCATGATCTTTAATTGCTTGCTCGTTCTTTGTAATACGTCTAGATAATAACTAATCACTCTGACTTGAACTGTGAAAATATTCACAGATTAATTGATAAAACTATGGATAAAACTATTCATTTGTTGGTAAAGTGATCTTTTCTTAATTTAATTCTGTAGATACCCTATTTATTTTATTACGGTTTTTGAAGGTATAAAATTACTGGTTTGATTTTGTCACAAAAACTAGAAGTATTTTAAACGTCACATTCGGTGTTTACTTGTTAAATTATAAACTAAAAAGGTAATTTTCTTAAAAACAGCCAATTTTAGAGTATACATTACTATACATACATTGAAGGGATAAAATCGTTTTATAAGATTGTAAAATAATATACTGGATGTTCTATTTAAAAAATGAGGTTTTTACTAATTGAAATCTCCTGAATTAATGCTTATCTACAAAACACCCCGAACCCCAAACGAAACTTCTACTCTGTTCAGACATCCTTTAGCTTCGTACTTACCAAATAAGTTTAGTTATTTCTCACTTATAACGTTTACTAGGCAGCATTTATAGTGCACCAATTTTTGTCAAATCTTCATAATTTTCGCTCCAACTTGGCAGCGTCACAATTTATGGGAAAAGAAAAGACAGACGCTAAATTCGATGGTAAACAAATATACAGGATGTCCTATTCATAAACAAATTACTTTATGTTGTCACGCTTAGGCTGAACACCTTATACACCTCAAAATATTTTCATATCTGTGCAATATAACAACTTTTATTTGAAATTTTTTTTATATATTTATATTATATTCTGTCTTTTGCATGTATTACTGCAACTAATAAAGTACACTTCAACATGCGCACCATTGGTGGCCCTAAGCACTTCCAGTTTGTAATCAATTTCAAGCCAGGTAGGCTGTAACATGTCGCTGTGATTGTATTAAAAGCTTGTCTAATGCGGCGTTTTAAGTTATCAATGTCATTAACCAGTGTCAGGTAAACAATGTCCTTTAAATAGCCTCACAAGAAGAAGTCGAGGGGTGCTATGTCCAGAGACCTTGGTGGCCATGGAATTGGGCCATCCCGTCCAATCCATCGATTGGGACAAGTTTCGTTGAGGTGTTCCCGAACTGCTGTCAACCAGTGTGGTGGTGCACCATCCTGTTGGAAGTAAACAATCAGCTGTAAATCTTCCAACTGAGGAAGAGCTGTCACGCTGAAGCTTGACTACTGCATGTGGGGTTTCAGAGCCCCAAACTCGTACGTACACCTTTTTCAAGAAATCATATTTGGGAGCATGTGGCTTATCATTCGTCCCAAAAATGAGCCATTACTTAACAAAACACCATTATAACATAAAGAAGGTTACTACACATTGGATGGAATTTATACCAAAAGAAGCTTTCCAGAATTTCTACGTGCTATAGATTTAATGTTGAAATAAGTATATTCCTAATCAAATGTAGTATTTCTGAGGTGATTAAAATGAATATTTTGAAATATTTTTTCGCCTAATAATTGACCACACTTTTTGATGATACATAGTATGTTTCAATTAGAGATAACAATGAATTGTCACTTTAACTACTAACTAGAGTGACCAAAAGCAACGAAATTGTGAGTGCAGGTTGTCGAATGAGCATACGGATGATTGTCGAGACTGTAAACGCTGATAAAGAAACGGTTAGAAAAATTTTACACGAGGAATTACACATGATCAAAAGCTCTTGGGTCAACGGATCTGCTTAGATTTCCTTGAAAGGTTAGAAAAGTTAGAAAAAGATCTGCTTTTGAAGGGATTCGATTTGAGTCGATGGAATCGGTAAAGCAAAAAACGGCAGAGCTCCTAAAGGCACTCACCAAAGAAGATTTCCAGCACTGCTTCGATCAACGGAAAAAACGTATGGAAAGATGTGTGGCGAGGGGAGGGGAGTATATTGAAGGGAAGTATTCGAATATAGAATAATTTTTATAATAAAACCCTTTTTCGTTACTAGTCTCGTTATTTAATAGCCAGACCTCTTATAAGAATATAGCACTAGGTTACTGGTTCCATCGGTTATTCATCACCCTTTGTTTTTGTAGACGGTGATGATTTTTGCAATGTTTCGAAATCGATGGAAGTTGTTGTCTTCGAATGATGTTATTTTCGACAATTTTAAAGGGATGTTAACAACATAAGAATATAAATCAAATTACAAACTTGAACTATATCGAGCTCATAAATGCTGGAGTGCAAAGAGACGCTGTTACTTATAGTCATACTTTGTAATTTGATGTACTGACAAGCGACATTTGAAAAATGCTGTAAATTGTGTTTCAACAGAAGATTTCGATTGATGTAATTGACCAAACTGTGGAGTTCCTATTAATTTTAATTGGACACAGTAATTCATCTGAATCAGATACTGATGAAGACTGTAAAACGCAAATTGAAGTAATTCACTACATAGAATAATTGATATTGCTAATTGAAACTAGAGTAAATGAGCTTTCGAAGTCACGAAATTTATTCAAATCGACGGTATAAAACTTTGTGTGCTTAGCTGGTCGTGAGATAAAATTATACATTCTTGTCAACACATATGATGTGAATAAGTGAATTGTTAATAATAAACAGATTGAAATTGAATTGAAATTGGAAATAAGACTTATTTTTCATCCGAGTAGAAAATACAATTACTGTTAAAACCCAAGAACGGATACCAAAGGAAAGAAAAAAAAAGCCAGAAGTTACAATATGGACACGGGTATATCCCAAAGGAATCGAAAACTCATTACAGTTCGTCTTTGACCCTCGCGACCAAGATGGCCCCAGAGACAGGATCAAACTTCAAGAACGAAACCGAGACTGGGACCAATTCTCCGTTGGCTAGACAAAACTCCTTTCCCTCGGCGGAATACGAATTATATCCGCCGGAGTTGCGGCCTGTTTTATTTTACTAAACAGAAATAACACGAGGTGGAAAAACATTTTAGATTACTTCAGAATTTACGAGTATTCTTTGTATTTTTGAAATTTTTCCCGTACGACTGTTATACATAGAGTATAGTTTTGCTAATGGTTTATATTTGTTAATATTGAACGATTTGTGTCGTATAATACTGGGTGATTTGATTAAATGGTACTTTTAGTCCAGGAGGAATCGGCGCTTGAGTTTCGAAAACTATTCCCCCTCAATTTTTTATGCGATCCTTTCTAAATTTTTTATGCAGTAGTTAATAATACTCTTAATAGAGATTTGAGAAAAAAATTTTGTTTATACTTGTTTTTTTGGTAATTTCGCGAGCTAACAAGTATGCGTCGCTTAACTTTAAGTATCGCCGTCTCCCTCTCTCTGACTCATTTGCTGCATCGACTTTTCTGTGTCCTGAATCATTATTTATCGTTTATCTTGAAAAGTATTAACTTTATCAAGATTATTGAAGACAACAATTTTATTAATATTTAGATTGTTTTTAACAAATTTTTTTCTGGAATTAATTTTACAAAAGATATTTAAGCAGTTTATATTACTTTTCTGTTATTAAAACAAAAAGTAACTCCCATGAAAAGCTTCTTTAAACGAAGGTTATAGATGTAGTAGGATGAAATTATGTAAAACAAGATTTAAAAATAAGTATTAATAATAAATATTTATTTATTATCAATATCATTTTTATATATTATATTCATACAATCTTCTGAATCATAATCAGGTAGCAGTATACAACTGATTTTATTTATTATACAGTAACAAGCTTTGGTTTTACAAGTATAAGGTTTTTTAAGATCAATTGGAAATGGGCTTTTGTTTATAAATGAAAGTAGCAAACTCCCATTCTCTAATTTGTATGATTCTTATTAGGGATTCAATGCATTTTTCAATATATGTTTGAACAGAAGCTCTAAGTACATGCGAAGGTAAGGAATTTTCGATAAATTAATATTAGTGCCAAAGCAACAATTTCATTATTTTTCCGGAAAAAGGAAAGATATAACAACAATGTAGATACTATCATAATAACGGCCGTATCACAAGACCCTTGCACAAAAATTTTATACAAATCGTACAAGCCGTTTCCCAGATAATTGAGGCGTTCCATACTTAAAACTGTTCCTAAGAAACGACAAGGACACGTATGAATGGAATTTGTGCTTGCTGAATATTTGTTACCAAATTTAAACGGTCGCCATTTTTTAGGAGCCCATATTTTTACATATGGGCGTATGTTTATTTTCGTGATTATTAACTCATTTTGGACTTGTTGGGTTTGTATACAATAGTGCAGTGTGTTGCTTATGGTTGCAAAACAAAAATGATAACAAAATATTTACTCGTTATACATAAATTTAATTGACTATTCTAAGATTCTCATTCATAATTTTCATACACTCTTATATAGTGCAAATACCATGGGCATAGCTTATACAAGTGTTATTTCTGTTGACAATATTTCAGAAATTTTCTCTTGCGCTGATTTTATTTTCTATATCTGAGATGAGATCGATGATTGGAGACAGATTAAGGTTAACACTATTCCTACCGACACGTATACCTATTCGCTGCTGGTCAAATGACCGGTCTTTCACAGCTTATATTTTCAATATTGAATGCATCCGAGATTTAGATTTTACCGAATAATTTCTGGCCTTTTGGTCGGTCACATCTACGCCTAATTTGGTCCTATAATTCAATTGAATTGTCTCCGGTGTTAGGTTGTCATTTTCTTCAACTTGTACGGAGTAGTGCATTGAACTGAGAATTATAACTTTATTTCTTGATTCGGCTTTGTAAATTATAAACATACAATTGTATTGGCGATAGAGCTGCTTTCTAGTTTTACCAGTTTTAGAAGCTCTTTTCTACTTGCTCAAATTGTCTCAACAATCGTAGTTTTTTTGCTAAAAGTTTGGTTGCTAAATGTAAGCGTGTAAAAAAGTTGTGCGTGGTTATATTTCTTCTACTTCCTATATACGGTTCTACTAATTTTATAGTGACAAATTCTCCAAGAGGAACTGAGGGTTCTTTATTTTCATCTTTTTCCAAATATGGAAAGCCGTTTATTATATATTTGTTACGTATATCGGATACTAACCAAAATTTTATACCAAATTTGTCCGGTTTATTGGGCACGTCAATAAACTTGTACCAAACTTCGGAAATCATAATGAATTTATCTGTTTGTAACCGTTGGCTTCATTGATTTCTGTCGTTAAATCGAATAAATCTCTGCAGAGTCATCATTTGAGAAAAAAGTTATGTCACACTTATTATTCCATAGAAAATGCATATAACTTATATCACAACTAAAGGCCTTTTCCTCTGTGCACTTTCTTATGATTCGATTATATTTTACCAATTATCACAGAAAATGACGTCTTAACTAGTCTTAGAGAGAAACTATTAAAAAAATGTATAAATCGTATTACCGGTCGAATGACCGGTCGTGGTAGATAAGACAGACTACAGATTTTTATCGGAAAATAAACAATTAAAAAATAAGTAATATTAAAAAATGTATCATAGATATATATAAGGAGGAGTCGTAAATTTTAACGGCGAATCACTTATGTTCAATGTAGGAAATTCCAATTGATATTTAAAAACAGTCATTTGACCGGTCTGGGAAAAATAGTGCAAAGGCATTTTGATTCAAAATTTGTTATCAATTCCATAGTTAAATTGATAAATAGTGAAGCTCTAACAATATGGGTGGATTTTCCAAGTTATTTGTATCCAGTTAAGGTGATTGCTTTTTAGAAGTATTTTCTAGGGTTGAATAAGTTTATATTTATATATGGTTAGACATATTTAATTTGATATTATATGTATACTTTTTATTCTTAAAAATACAATATAACAAAATTTATTATTCTGTTTTGAAATCATTAAAAAAAGACATACATATATCAGAATGACACCATCACCAATCATCTACTAGTCACTATTACATCAAATTTATTTTGTTCAAGGAGCAATCAGTTTTTATTTTAATGATGTTAATAAACTTGTATTATTTATTTCGTTGTTTTCTATTCAATTAAAGTTAGTATACTCATAATAATATTAGATGTACTGAAACACTAGTAGAAAATAATTTGTGTGATACTTTTTATCAATTTATTCACTTATCTTCTTTAAAATCCATTCATTTTCACACAAAAATTTTTGAAAAAAATTAAAATAAAACAGCCTCCAAATCATCCACCAGTGTTCCACCACTGGTAGTAGATAAATGGAGTCACTTGGTAAAAGAAGTTAATAGTTAGTACACGTCCATTCTTCTTTTATTTTCTAAGGTTTCAAATTTTAAAACACCACATTTTTTGACAATCTACAATACTAGACATTTTCAGTGAGTTTATTCACTTGGAGAAATTTGGTTATCGTTATGTGATACAATAGTTCTTTAGAAGGTCATTAGTTCAAACAATACAAAAACTGAACTGAATTCCCCTTTGTTTCCAACCAAAAAAATTGAAATTTTAAACGAGGCCTTACGACCTACCAAGGCTAGAAAGAAAAGACTTCATGAACGATAACGACAATCCAGAAAATGGTGCTGGATGATCGTCGAACAAAAGCGGGTGAGCCAGCACAGTAGGCATTCGACAAAATGTTGTATTGAAAAAGAGTATCGTGAAAATATTCCTTATAAGTATTTTACAGCAACAAAATTGAATTCATAGATGGATTTGAGAATACCGGAGATAAAAAAAATGATGGTACTGAAATGCACACATTTTTTGAGGCTGCTTGAGCTTGATAATTTTCATTGACTATCTTTAAGGAGACAAATTGATAACAGCTAGTCTTTTGCAATCTTATCGCAACTTTTGAGCAGGAACAGTTTTGTTTATAAAAGTAATGCATCAGATCACAAATTCGTTACCAGTATTGTCAAATTTGATGATTTAAATTTTGCATTGCAACCTTGTGTATTCTATTCGTAAGTTTTAGTTCCACCGTATTATTTTCTGTCTTAAAACATGAGAAAATTGCTCAATGGTAAATATTTTCCAACGATAAAGAGGTGATGTCAGCAGTTAATGTGTATTTTCAGAAGAAAGACTGTTCTTATTATTTAGAATCGTTATGAAAAGAATGAACAGAAGCTGAAAGGACATTATTGAAATAACAAATTTGTAATGTATTTTTTCTTTATTGGGTCGGATATTTCTTAAGTCATTCTATGATTTAAGCTTAACTGAGCAATCTATAATAGCATGGGAATATTTCCTTCTATACTTATGCCCTGGAAAAATCTATTAATAAGTTTATTAAGCGCAGTAAATTAAAGTTTTTGTAAAATTTTGCGAAAATTAGATCTTTCAAGCTAGTTTAGAGAATAATCAATCAAAAATTTCTTGAAGTTTCTAGACGAGCTACTCAATATAAGGAAGCACGTTGTTAACTCTAAATAGTGGTAATACTCAGTCCCAACAAATAACTTACTAAAAGAAAACCACACATCCAATCCTTTTTCCTCATAGCTATTACCTGTAGAAGTAATAAGTGCTATAGAAACTTAATATAGTGGAAAATCTACTGGGTATGATGGCATTAGGGTTGACAATTTGGAAATAATGGGAAAAGAAATTTCCAAATTTCCCATCATTATAATAAATAAAATTTTTGACTCTGGATTTGACTCAACGGATATTTTTCAGTTAGAGGAAAACGAGAAATAATCGAGAAGCATTAGTGGAGCATGATTCCAACCAACATATAGAAATAGAATTCTTGAGGAAGCAACATAGAGAAAACGGGAGAAAGGATGTATACATTTACAATTAAAGGTATTGGAACAAAAATAATTTAGGACTAGTGAAGGCCCCTCTTATGATTATGCAGACAGTGAAGTAGGATTTGTTCCAAATGAATACATTCGTTAGAAATGAAGTTTTATGAAGTATGAAAAATGGATAAATTGAGCTCATTCGAAATTCTTTTACACAACCAACATCTTGATATAATAGAAATGTTGGACTGGAGTATAAGAGATACTGCATTTAGGCGAGAGCCGGTAACACTGAAGGACCGTCATATCGGAATCAAAAAATTTTTATTCAAATAAATAGAACATATGTATAAGAATAAATTAAGCTCGGTATGCGAGGATTACTATTGCCGAAACAATGTGAAAAAATTATTAAAAAAATGGAGAAATGTTTTACCGTCATCACTGATATTAATTTTTTTTATGTATTCGACAGTAAATTTTATGGGCTTTTAGAAAAAAAACACACAAACTACTTTTTCTTGCCGGAAGGGTCTGGCATACCTATTTGAGGTGTGTGATGAGGGCTAAAATTTCTCCATCATGCCGGAAACTTTTTTTTATTTTATTCATTTTTATGTTATTATCAAGAATATTTTGGTATGCGCGCTCAAAAACTACCGGAAAAATACCGCATACCACCATACTCCAAAACGTACAATGGTCAATACATTTATTGTGGAGTAAATGCTTTTTGTCGAATAAGATGTCTTCTTCTCTGCTTAGATTTGAGAGAATATGAGGATTAATATGATTTAAGGAATAATAGGAGAATTGAAACAATAAAATAATCTTGAAATAATTGACAGGAGTATTCTCAAACTTATATTTTTTACTCACAGCTTGCATCCATATATAGGCGTAAATTTCCTGTAGCACGATAGATGATAGCCGTTATTTTTCAAATCATTTAAATTTAAACTTATATCCGCATATTTCAAGTTTTTCATTCGTCTGAAGCGTAGCACACTGTGACATTTTTTAAAAGATTCTTCTTTCAAGGAGAACAGAGCAAACACTTCATTTCGCAATTACAATGAGGAAGTAGGAAATTTTGATAAACATATATAAATGTTCCAGCACAAACTACAATACATTGAATTAATTATCACTACGACACGGTACAAAAAAAAAACAATATGAGTTATTAATATTCAAAAATATAAAGATCCAACACTTCTATCCAAAATAGAAAACGGAATGACGAAACATTCGATACTTGAAGGTGAAGCAAACTGAAGGGACAGAATAGCTTGTACCTTCTAAAGTAATAAGTATATACATAGAAACCATAGAGACTATATAGTCTATTCTCCTGTACTATTCATAAAAAAGAATAATTTCACAAGAAACATATTTATTATTAATGTAATATACGACATCATAATAATTATGTAATTATGAATGTATTGAACATCGTACATTTTGAAGTAGATGCTAATTCAGTTTTTTTTACCCAAGCAGGTCGCTAGCCTCACTTGGAACCCTCCACTTTTACCCGGGCTTGGGACCGACTATGAAACCACTGAGCTACTCAGTCCACCCAGTGATATCACAGGTAGAGTTAATTTGGCGAAATAAATACATGAGCACAATAAGTAAAATTAGAATATATAAAACTTGCGTAAGGCCGGTCATGACATAAGTAATAGAAACTAGAGCAGAGAACACAACCACTAAACGGCTCCTAAGAACAACAGAAATGCGGACTTTGAGATCAATAACAGGACATACGTTAATCGATCGGAACAAAAAATGAAGAAATAAGGGACATATGCGATATTCAGGATGTAGTAAGATGGACAAGGAGCCGCAGAAGAGAATGGAGAGACCATGTTGACAGAATGCCAAATGAACGGTTAGCAAAAAATTGCAAAGGAAAAGAAACCAGACACAACTCGACCTCCTGGACGACCACCTATAAGGTGGTATGAAAGCTGGTTCTCAGCATCCCAATTACTCCTGGCAAACCCTTGATGAAAGTACAGGACCTAGTCCTAACATAAGAAGAAGAAGATTGTATGCGGAATTTTTCCAGCAGGTTTTGAGCGCGCAAACCAAGATATTTTTAAAAATTACATAAAAATCAATAAAACACAATTTCCGGCATGATGGAGAAGTTTGAGCCCTCATTACACACTTTAAATTGGTATGCCAGACCCTTCCGGCGAGAAAAAGTGATTTGCGTGATTTTTTTTGTAAAAGCCAATAAAATTTACTAACGAATACATAAGAAAATTTTAATATCCGCGATAACATTTTTCTATTTTTTAATAATTTTTCTTTTGCAATAGGCAATAGGAATCCACGCATACCGAGCTTAATTTATTCCTATACTTATGTTCTATTTATTTGAATAAACATTTTTTAATTCCGCTATGACGGGCCTTTCAGTGTTACCGGCTCCTGGACTAATTGAAAAACTTCTTATAATCCACGGATTTGATGCTGTACATTTACCGCCATATCACTACGAATTAAATAAAGCAGAATTAGTTTATAGGGCAAAGGAATATTGTTGCAAACATTTAATCATTCTGGTGAATAATTTTGATGAGTAAAATTAATTTCATTCAGAAAAAAATGTTTTATATGAGGATGAATAGTACGAAGCTACCAGAATGTCATAGAAGTTCATGACACTCAATCCGTTGAATAATAACAAAAATTGAATAATGATCAACAATGATTTGTACCTAAAAATTGTAACAATTAGTTGGTATCAAATATTTTGAAGTATGAATTTATGAAAAGAATACATATATATATATATATATATATATATATATATATATAAAAGTTGTTAGTCATGGATTATATAGTAAGGACCCTAATTTATCTACCATTATAAATGTCTTGGATTTCTTACTTCTCAAACCCTTCTATATGCTTTTGTTACTAAATCGTTTCTAGATATCTGGTAGAAAATTAGTTTTTAAAAACAGATAAAAATATTAATATTTCGACCTGTATTGGTCTTTATGAAAATATGACATTGAACATTTACATAATTATATTAATCAATAGATTACCTAAAAACTTTTTTTATTTCTACTTTGGTCTATAATATGTATAGCATAAAAATCAAAGGTTATTTTTTCTTTTCCTTCATAGTTATATCTTGAATATTGGCGAAGTACCCTAAATTTAAATATACATAAATATTTAAGAACTATATCTAATATAATGAGTTGATAACTGATGATTAGATTGAATCCATGACAATATTCGTCCACATACGGCTCGACTATTGAGGGACATTACCTGGGAGTTATTTGCTCAAATGTACCATCAAAATTAAAGAGAAAAAAGAACTGGGTTGAAATGGCTACGAAAAATGAAACAAGATGATTATAATATATATAGAAAAATAAGAAACAAGAGCACAAAGATAATAAAAACAAAGAAAATAAAGTGGCTAAATAATAGTATAGACAAGCTGGAAAATGACAATAAAAATAATGTAAAATTATATCAACATATAAAGAAATAAAATAGAAAACGAACTACAACAAGGAAGAAGACAGAGAATACGAAGAAGATGATATAAGTGATAATGGTACAATAATAGAAAATTGAGAAAGAACGGAAGTGGAATGTAATGACATAATCAACTAATTGAAACACAATAAAACAGAAGGATCAGACGAAATAGTGTATGAGCTAATAAAATATGGGAGAGGTAACCTAAGATACAAAATATTCAAGATCATAGAAAGAGTAAGGGAAACAGAAGTAACACCAAGAGAGTGGTCTACAGGATTATTATACCTAAAATGAAGAGAGCAAATCCTAACATATGTAGAAATTATAGAGGTATTACTTTGATTAATACAGTATACAAAATACTAACAACATTAATAAATGAGAGACTGAAAAAGGTATTGAAACCAGAAATAGGGAAATATCAAAAAGGTTTTAGAAAAAGCAAATCAACAGTATATGCGATACATACTATAAAACAAGTGATCGAAAACACAACATCAATATGTAAATGCTATTCATCGACTACAAACAAGCACTCGACAGTCTAAAAAGATGTACAATTATAAAGCACATGGAAAAACTACAAGTACCCCAAAAATTGCTATTGGTAAAAATGTTTATGCTAAGAGAAGCAGGAAAAAGAGGATTGAAATGAATCAGAAAGAGACTAAATATATGGACATTGAGAGAAAGAAGGAAGTTCAGAAACAAAAAATAGTGAACATGAATGACCTCATCTTCGAAGTAGTCAACACCTTTAAGTACTTGATGAACAATGATAAGCAACAAAATGACACAAAAAATGAGACAAGACAAATAGTTCTTGTAGGATAGTACAAATTTATAATGCAGAGCCAGAGAATAAGCTCAACAACCAAATTAAGATTCTATAAGACTGCGATAAAACCAGTAGTTTCATTCGCCGCTGAAGCTATGAGACTAACAAGTATGGACGAACAACAACTAAGGATTCATAAAAGGAGAATAATTAGGAAAACTATGGACCAGTGAAGGTTAGAAATAATGAGTATAGAGGACTTATGAACTATGAAATTAAGCATATATTAAAAAATGATGATATAGTAAATACAATTAAAGCAGAAAGAATCCAATTAGGACATATGAAAAGAATGAAAAAACATCAGGATGGAGATCAAACAAAAAAAGATTGCCTGGAAGGCCAAAAAATAGATGGGAAGATAAAATTGTGCAATATATGCAATATCTAGGAGTAAATGACTGGAGCAAACAGATGAAAGACAAAAAGAAATGGACATCCACCCTAAAGTCCCGATTTTAATTTTAGTGTTCTTCACTTTATTAAACGTCAAAAGACCTTTTTTCAGGTAAGCGTTTTGGCAACGATAACGCTGTAGAAGTCTGTCGCACGTTGGTTTATTTAGGAGACCGGTTCTTCGTCCAAGGCAATGCACCTGTACACATAATCATTTCAGTTCAACCAGTTTTGAATGAAAATGGTTTGGTTATGCTGCTCTCGCATAATGTTGACCTGGCCCTACGTGATTTTTCCTTTTTCCACGTATGATAAGAAGCTTGAAAGTACGTCCATTCCACTAAATTTGAATTTATGAAATAAACAATTTTATCAGTGTTACAGATTAGAATAAAAATCGTTTTGAATCTTGGAAATACTGGTGCAAAACGCTTAAAAGTGGAAGAAATTTTTGAAACTTTTGGTTAATAGAGTATACGATATAATAATTATTCTTGTGGAAAGTGAAGAGGACACTGATGATTTCAACTACTCATTAAATGAAAATGACTCATTTATTGAGGTATTAAACTCTGCGTTTATATTAAGTATGTGTATGATGCTCATATCCAGCATAAAAGATTTTTTTCTTTTTAGATACTAGTGATTCCATGAAAATTTTGTTGGTGGGCTCATCAATACATTTTAAGGAATATGTGGATACTTAATACTTTTTTTTTATATTGAAGTAATTTTGTGTTGCTCAATAACTTTGCGTTTCTCATTCACATTTTACATGATTCGAAGTATGATCATACTAAAATATAGTAAATAGTAAAATAGATAGTAAATAAAGTAAATAAATAGTAAAATATAGTAATAACTGTGCTATCATGAATTTTCAAATAAACTATTCATATAGTACTTGCGGATAATACAACCCTGGTGAATGAATCTCTTGTGGCTAGTATAAATTCCAAACATCTGTTAAATTCTAAGTTGCCATTCCGGTTTCGGACAGTACGAGACGGGCACTACTTTCACTACTGTAGATCGTCAATCTTGCGAGAATTGCTCGCAACCGTCGAACACTTCTGAGAATTAGTTCACGAAATATAACACTGTAATGTTTCAATTTGGAAATGGATACCTAAATGATTCTCACGTGTCATTAGACATCAACAAATTCAATTAATACAGCGAAATACGTGAAAAAACATTGAATGATGGAGTTGAATCAAAATATAATTATTGTATTATGCTTCTATAGTTAAATTATAACTAGGTGGTGACTAAAATAAATGTGTTATATCAGATTTATTCCCGGATTGATAATTTTTCATAAATTGCGTCTTTTTTTGGTGTATCAGATCTGCAGCAAAGCGTTTGTTGCAGGATTAAGATGGACAATAAGGAGCCATTACTCTATACCTTTCTGAAATAAAATATAAATATTCTGGATTTTAGGAATCTTCTGTTTTGAAATTAGATTTTTTAAAATAATTCTTGAAATGATAAAAATTGACGTTTCAACTTTTATTCAAGACTTTATCAAAATATGATATTGACACTGACAAGTTGCGTATTTATATCAAACAATAGATCACCTGCATGTACATACCAAAAGATCTGAGAAATAAGAAATTGAAGAAATATTGTATTTAGTGTTGGAAATGTTTAGTTTAGGTTGGTACCAATAAACTCGTCTTAGAATTATACTGGCTAAACTGCTCATGTAAATAAAAAAAAATAAAAACAGTCCTGAGTAAAAGAAAGAAGTGTGTGTGTTCGTTTCAGTCTTTTTCCAAGAAATTTTCGAAATATTTAATAAAAATAAGAAGAAAAAATTATTGAAATTAACATAAAATCGCCACAGGTCATGCCTAATAAGATGTCAAGAATTTTTGTGAGATTGTAATGAAAGGTGAGCTGGAAAATTGAGACCCTTTGAGTCCTCTGTGTTCCTTTGTCCCCTCATCAAAACATGGCCATCAACGTAGACAATATTGATGTCGCGAGCATAGCAAATTGAACAATAGTGCAACATTCTCTCTATGGCACTTAGAAATTAAGATATTATTTCAAGCCAAATAATTTATGGCCATATAGGATGGAACAAGTACCTTAGGTTCATGTGAAAGAGATGTCGATAAGATTAGAAAATGGAAAACAGAAGATGCCAAAGCGCAACATGAAATTCTTAAAACTCTAGACAAAGAAGTAAAGCCGCATCTAATGACCTGTGCATATGCTAAAGAATGTATGATACATTGGTAAGAATGTACAAGAAAGATACTTATCAAGAGAAATGTCTGCTGCTACAAGAATTCTACAACTTCAAGTTTGATTCATCCAAGGATGTCCGAATGAACATAAGTAAAATACAGAACATAGTTTTTCAACTAAAAATGCTTAATGAAGACAGATCGGAAAACATGTTGATGTCAAAGGTTCTGAAAATTGTGCCTGATAAATATAAACATTTCAGTACAGTGGGACTCAACTCTAAAAACTAAGAAGACCATAGAAAAATTAATTCAGAGACTGACACTTAAAGAAGATAAATACAATATGCAAAAAGAAGAAAAACCTGTTACGTTCAAGGCAGAGACAAGGAACCAGAATGAAGTAATATACTATGGGTGTGGGAAGAAGGGACATACCACGCCAAATTGCGCTGAGGATAATAATGACAATGACAAAATATTGTCGTGTTGTGTCAAAACAAGAACATGGACAAAACTCGTGTCTAATATTCAGAGTGAATTTCAAGAAGACAATGACTAATCACTCAGAACAAAACTACAAATATAGAGACAAAGTATGTAACACCTGTAAAAACATGAACCATGAAACAAAAGATTGCATGTTTGGTGAGGGCAACAATAACAAAAACAAAAAAAAGAAGATTGTGCTCTATATGGAAGGAACAATTAATGAAGAAAATCCTAAATGTGCATATTTAAAAAGAAAGAACAAGTGGTATTATTTATTATAGACAGTGGATGCAGTAAAATGATAAGATCATAGTACCCAATTCAACAAAATATTCAGACAGTGTAAAGACTGCCAAGAAAGGAGAAGCCATTCCAATTGAGGGGAGTGAACAGCGAGGAGTGTACTCTGAAGGAAGTGTACTACGTACCAAATATGTTTAAGAATCTTCTGTCGGTGAATACAGTAACTCAGTCTAAGGGTACTGTGTATTTGACAAAGTATATATTATGAAGAACAAGGTGGAAATTCCTCCAGAATCCATAGCCATAGAGGGCAAGAAAACAGAATGAGGACTTATGTAGTCTATTTAAATAAAACAACCAACAATGCTCTGGCCAGTGAGCAGAAAAATGGCACTGAAAATTGGGACACGTCAGCAGAGGAGAAATAAACAAAATTCCTAGAATCTGTAATGGGGCAGACTTCAATGTGAAAACAACAATAGTCTGTCGGGTGTGTGCTCAAGCGAAACAAGTAAGAAATCCATTCAAGACTGTGAAAGAACGATCCACAAGACCATTGCAGATAATCGACACTGATTTGAGTGATATCTTCATCAAACCTTTGTGTCATGTCAAATTTGACAATTGTGTTAAAGATTTAATGCTTTAGATATAAGTTACGAGTGCCATTAGTTTTGTATTCTTTTACATACATTATACCTATATTACTTTGTTAATTGTGTTCAAACAAAATAAATGTTTAAAATAATTCATGACTCGTTTACGCGGGGGGTAGGGGTGTTGGAATTGTTAAGTTTAAGTTGGTATCAATAAACATGTCAAGAATTGTGTTGGCCAAACTGCCCATGTGAATGAAAAAAAAAAATAAATAAAGTCAGTCCTGAGCAAAAGGAAGAAGTGTGTGTTCGTGTCAGTTATTCAAGATTCAATCAAAATAATAAGAAAACATTATTGAAATTAACATAAGATCGCCACATTTAGTTTGAATGACACAGAAGATAGTTTTAGCATAAAAACGTTAAATCAGCATACTTACGAATTAAGCTAAAAATAAGAGCTGAAGTAGAGAATGTTTTATCTCATATTCGGGAACAAATTGTATATGAAAATTCCCTAAATTCTGAAATGGAGTTTTGAATTGACAAAGATATTCTGTTGTTCTGTATATTTTTCTTCAAGATTTTCAAAAACTCTTAGGCAGATTTTAAAATATCCACGAAAACCTAGAGAATGAGATAAATTGTTAATTTCTCTATAAATTTGAGGAACATTTTTTTTCTGTGCAAATGTTTGACAATTGGATTTTCGTTGTAGTACTAACCTAAAGTAGAAGAAATAATACATTTAAATCTTTGTGAAATTCTTACGAATAAACAACGTTATTCGAATCTATTTCAGAAATAATCTCAAGCAAAATGACACTTTGAAATCTCATCCAGAAACGTTTCAGCTTTATCTCGTAATATTATATGTCATATTTCAATTCTGGATATTGTTATCAAATGAGAATCAGAAGATGGGAGCGAGAGAGAATGTAATACCAGTGGACAGACGTCCAAACTGGCATCGTTGAAAAATAAAATGTTTGTATGAATGTGATATTTTTTTATACGAAGATTTGAAATGAAAATATGAATATTGTTGGAACGTAGAAATACATTTGATTCATTTCTACAAATTGCGACACAAAAGTTGGAAAATAATTTTCTGTAATGTTATAGACTTTCAATCTATAACCGTAAATTACGATTTTTGATATTTTGCCCATAGTTTGCACTTGAATTACTGATCTTTCAGCTTAGTGCCAATTGTGTATATGCTACTCATTATTGTAATGATGAATTTTCTATTTTCAACATAGGCCAACAAAATGAGAACAAAATTGGTGATAAAATATAACAACTGAGTGTTTACAATGTGCTGATCCCTAATATTACGAATATTTTATCTAATATTAAGAATAAAGGAATAAATACTAGGCTAATTGCAAAACATACAATCCTCTGTATTTCGGTACTCATATGCAAAGACATACTTATTTTCCTGGAAGACAGGTTTACAATTAAATTACCTCATCTTCTGGAGGTGCTGGCCACAAACCCCTATAATCTTGAATGAAAAGGATTGAAAAGGGGGTCGACTGCTCCCCTGATTAACTTTCTTTGTAACATTATTCACAGCAGTTATTGATTTGGTAATAGCGACACACTAGCTTTAGGGAATGGAATAGAATGAATAAATTGAATTTGTAATATATAACGGTAAATTTTTAGATGATACGGTCGTCAATTTCTAATATTCAGGAAAATTATCGAAAAAAGCACAATAATCATTTGCAAATTATTATTTGAAACCAAATATACTAAATATACACGAGAACTTTTTGTAGATGTACAGGTTATGACAATGAGAAAGCTGTCAGCTAGATTTCACAAAGAACTAAAATTTTTAAAATTTTTGTTCCTCGTGGGGAATGAGGACGACGCACAAAAAAGAGCGCCAACCATGTAAAATGACATATACACAAATATTCCTGTAAAACATAAATATGTCTTAGACATGGTTTAAAGAAACTCGTTCATTTTCAAAGATAAATGCTAAAATTTGAGCTTTATTTGGAATCTTGAGGAGTTGCCGCGAGTGGTACAATACGTTGTCCATAACGATTACTGACTGTGTTGGAATGTTAGGTTAGTTAAAAGCTGTTCATTAAATCACTTTTTAAATAGTTCTGCTGTCATATCTTCATCATAAATAGCTGCACAGTTTTTATTTTTTTTAACAGATATTAATAAAGCATTAAAACGAAACCATGTTTCACCCACATAAATTATGTGTCAATTAGAATTTTTAGAATTTTCTTGATTTAGCTAAAGCGTTTAACACTGTCAATCATAAAATCTTACTAGATAAATTATATAGTTATGGAATAAGAGGTGGTGCCTATGACCTATTAAATAGCTATCTGTCTAATAGGATGCAAAGAGTAAAAATTGATAATGTTTATAGTGATTATAAAGAAATCAAAACTGGAGTACCACAAGGTACAATCTTAGGAGCACTTTTATTTATTATTTACTTAAATGATCTTCTTACTAAAATAACTGATAACGATATTGTATCATATGCAGATGATACAGCTGCGATAGCTGAGGGAAAGACATGGGAAAAAACTATAAATAAAATGAATAAATTATTAGATGAAATATATGTTTGGATTACTGGTAACAAATTAACGTTAAATATTGACAAAACGGTCTATATTATTTTTGGAAATTATTGTGATAGTGTTTCTATCGACTTAGAAATAAAAATTAAAGAAAAACTACTAACTAGAGTTGAATGCTGTGAATACCATGGAATTATAATTGATTATAATTTAAAATGGAATAAGCATATTGAATATTTAATCAATGAAACTAAGTATCTTACCTGTTTCTTCTATAAATTATCTAAATTTATGGAGAATAAAACTCTAATTTATGGAAAATAAAACATGGTAATTTATTATGCACTTTTTCAAAGTATTATAGGTTATGGAATTATTGCATGGGGTGGTGCGTATTCTAATAATTTAAATCTGATACAGATGCTTCAAAACAAATTATTGAAAATTATTAACAAATACAATTTTACCGATAGCTCTTATCCATTGAATATGAAGCAATTATTTTGCTTGGAAGTTGTTGTATATTATTATAAAGAACTAAATAATAAATATGAGTCATCAGCAAGTAAACCTAGAAATAAAAGTATTCTACTACCAAAAATGTTTAAAAACTGTTAGTGATTGGAATTGTAAAATATTGTAAATGCTTGTAATTTTTTACTAGTTATAAATAAATGAATAAACAGCTTTTATTACCCCCTCTTTGGAAGAAAATTTACGACCTTTAAAACTTTTTTCAGTTAATCAAAGAGATGATAGTAGGACGGAGCCAAATCTGGTGAATGAGGGGGGTGAGGGTAGTAATTCAAACCCCTTAATCACGAAATTTTTTCCATAGCAACATGAGATTTGTGTGCAGAGGCGTTGTCCTGCAAAAACAAAACACCTTTGCATAGTTTTCCTCGACTTTTCTCTCTATTTTTTACTATAGAGAGGTCAGTAATGTCGATTAGTAATTGTTCTACCCTTATCCAAAAAATCAATCATGATTACTCCATGGAAATCCCAAAACACTGAAGCAAGAACTTTTCCAGCAGATTTTTGGACACGAAACTTTTTAGGTCTAGGAGAACCTGAGTGTCGCCATTCCATCGATTTTTGCTTTGTTTCTGGAC
Organism: Diorhabda carinulata; assembly: GCF_026250575.1. Classification (NCBI taxonomy): domain Eukaryota; kingdom Metazoa; phylum Arthropoda; class Insecta; order Coleoptera; family Chrysomelidae; genus Diorhabda; species Diorhabda carinulata. The sequence goes on along the minus strand of NC_079464.1, from coordinate 9,882,193 downwards.
CGTAGAAATGTGACCAAGTAGTAACAATTCGGCTTAAGAAGTCAACATAGTTTTCAAATCGAGCACAGAACGAACGCATTGTTTCTTCCCTTGTACGCTTTTGGTCAACATTCAAACATGTGAGGATCCATTTTGCAGTAATTTTTCTTATGTCCAAATTGACGTGAACCATATGATGAACGCGTTCGTATGAAATATTCGGTGCTTCAGATATCTGTTTTAGTCCAATTCGACGGTCTGATAAAATCATATCATGAACTGCATCGATATTTTCGGGAATTGACACAGAAACTGGCCTTCCCGATCGATCATCATCTTCAATGGAAAATTTACCTCTTTTGAGGCTTGTAGACCAATTTTTCACGGTCGCATTCGAAGGACATTGATCACCAAGGGTATTAAGCATATCTTCGTATATCTGCTTTCCTATTAACCCTCTTAACTACAGGTACTTAATGATGGCTTGATACTCTAATTTTTCGATTTTTACAATTTTGGTGGACATCTTTATTCTTTCAATTTATTGAGTAACTTTAGTTTACTTTTTCGAGGTCAAACTTTACACTGACACTTCTAATAAGTTATTGTTCGTTGATATGGTAACGTAATATTTTGATTATACATGGAGCTGGTCTAAGCTAACTAAATATCAATACATCTTCGTACATTTCCCGATATATCAATTCAATATTTTCCATTTGGAAAAACGTCTCTGATATTGCGGGGAAAATGTCCATATAACGAAACGACGCCTTGCGTCAACGGGCGACGAAGCAACGTCCGGCAGTAGAAACACATGTCAAGTTCCGGGAACCGGAGAAGGAAGGGAGAAAAGCAAAATTGATGGTCTTTTTCGTAAAGATCTTTAAGTCGGGACAGAGTATTTCAATGACATTTTTCAACAGTATAGTTTTGGACTGGATACTTACTTCACTACTGATAGACCAATATTGGACATTAAACTGTCTGATGCGCGTTTAGATATGTTCTCGTCTTTAGAGACTTTCTGTGTGGTTAGAGAAACGTGAATCAGAAAGTTTAATTTCGTTTCTTGGTGTAGTAGTAACTTGGATTCCCGAAATTCCAACTTTAGTATAGTTTTATAATGATTATCCCACATCTAATATGAGAAGCAAGCGAATAAAAGACACGAAATCAATTTCTTTGGTAGTTTAGTCTAGTGTTATTTGAAAGTTTTTCTCTGCTAAATAGGAGCTACCTTAATTCTTGATAATTATTTGATTGGAATATTATGAACTGTTCGTGAGGAGGTGATTACATCTTGAGGTGAATATGAAAAAGAACAGTACATTAGTACATCAGTACATTTTCTGTATTTTTTCTATATCCTCTGATTTTGTTATATAGCTGAAAATACTGAGAACAAATTTGTAAGTAATGCATAAGCTAAGATCATCTGACAGGCAATAAGAAGGTTGGTGGTGTTATTCAGTAGTGAATAAATTCTCATAAATTGAAGACTTGATAATTTCATGAACTATTACCAAACAAGCGAAAGCAAAAAATTTAATACAGTTTCAGATAAAACCAATTGCAAATGGCGAAAAGTAGCTATTTTAGTTTTAACATTGAATTCGAACTCGACGTTAAATTGAGTTTCAAAACACTTGAAAAGGCTTCAAAAGTAATGAATTCGACTAGTCCAATATAGAGAACTCCTAGAGAAAGTTCAGAGGAAAATTTTCTGATAACTTGGTGAGCAATAAGATCCCCTCTAAGATCCCTCTAGCTATTGCCACCACGGTGCTAATAAAATTAATGCTAATACAAAAGCTCTTGGATTTCATGAAGAGGAAGAGTTATTCCTATAACAACCAAAATAAGAGTATTAATGATAACATAACTTCAGGATGAGATCAACCTACAGGAGTATGAAAGGCAAACGGCTAAAGCTTGTGAGATACAATCTATCTACCCACAGGAATAAACTGAAATATTCATATGAAGTATGTGGAGAGAATAACACAAAGAATAAATGTCGACGGATGGCATATTTAAGAAAATGAATACTTCTTCAGTCAGTGTTGAGTTCAAGAAGTTATTGTCCCAATCTAAGAGTGTTCAAGAATATATTGCTGGAAAGAAACGCCAGGATCAGCTGGTGGTCAAAGAAAACAAGAGTTTTCTAAAAAATTAACTGTTATTTTTGTCCAAAGCATTTTTGGAACAACTCGATTTCCAGGTTTTTATTTATTGTGTTTCTTGTTGCATTAACCACCAAAGGCTATGAAAGTTATAAGGGTAGATAGAATGAAATATAGAGCACATACATAAATAGAAACAATATCTAATTAATGTTTGTGAAATTATGGGTTTAATGAGAATTTTTTTTATTTGAAGAACTCTGGACATAGATCAATATGCACTTATTGCTCTGAAAACCGTTTTATACCCAGTGGTGAATTTACTAGCAGCTAAGTAGGCTGTAGCCTAGGGCGGCAGATTTCAAGGGGCGGCAAATTTTTTTTCTCGATTCACAAAATTACAAGGAAAGACGAGTTATGAAATTTCTACAGAAATAAAAGTCAAGAAATATTAAACGCTTCAGCTCTTTTATGTATAGAGTCAGAACAAGATTTTATGTGATGATATAATTAATGATTTTGAGAACTCAAGGAACTTCAAAATGTATTTTAATGTCTATAATTCAGTTTAAACTGTACCTAATGCTAATGGATAATTAAAAAAAATCTATTTGTTGTTAAACTGTCAGTGTAATACAAATTATGTATCGACATTACTCGTTGCGGAAGCTTTATTCATAATATATAAATGTTGAATGGGTTTTAAACATACGTTATCTTAAAATGATAAAGGAGTTAAAATACCAAGGAACGGTATAATACTCACCCACATATTTAATGGTATTTTCCGTTTCAATTACTAGCTAAAACTGGTGAAACTGCAGACATAATAATGAATGTATAACAGAGCAAAAAACCAAACACTGTATCTCATCCAATAAGCTTTCTGCCAATCCTGTCGAAGGTTCTTGAAAGATTACTACTATAAACTCAGACCCAAACATTGAGGATTGAATATCACTACACCAGTTTGGATTCAAGAAGAAAAATTTAACTATTCAACAAATCTACAGGATAAATCACACAATAAATCAAGCATTAAAATATAAAATACTACACACACAGTGCGCAATTTTTTTAGACGTTAGCTAAACATTCGAAAAGGTTTTGTATAAAATCAAAAAATGTCTTCCAGTTATATATATACTTTAAACTAATGAAATTAATGAAAGCACTTCCGATAATCATTCAATAAAAGCAGACGTACAACAGGGGAGCGTCTTAGGGCCTTTATTATATGTATTATACACGGCAGATCTACCAGTAAATAATGTAACCACCTTGGAGACCTTCGCCGATGACACAGTCATCTTAACAAGCAATGAAAGGCCAGGTTGTAGCTTTCAGAATTCTGCAGACACATTTATATGACATCCAAAACGGAGCTGAGCTAATGGAAATTCAATACAAACGAAAAAAAATCCGCCCAAGTGACCTTCACTCTAAAAAAAGACCAGTTTTAGATAAAAAATATATAAATACCTCAAGCTGCTAACACGAAATGGGGCATGCACCTTGAGACAAGGCTCATATGGAAAGACCATATCATTAAAAAACGCCAACGTGTCGACTTAAAAGTAAAAGAGTTTACTGTCTAATTGGCAGAAAATCCAAATTAACATAATCTTTCAACAGTTCCTTCTTTCTCAAATTATGAAATCGAATTTTTAATCATAAAGAATGTAATTTAAATAATTGTGATCTAAGGTATCGAATTTCAAAGGTTAGTAGAGGCGGCTTAAGATGAATAGTCTACAGGCAGCAAATAAATAAATCCACCACTATTTACATAATATATTATAGTATAGCTAGTTACTTCTGGAGCTTATTCATTCGTACTTCTTTCCTTTCTCATGGTAATTACCCCAGATTGGTATCTATTATAAATTGATTTTTGTCGAGCCATGTTGTTCCAACCTTATAATGGAAATGTGGAATCCATGGAAATGCTATAGTTCAAGTTTTTAATCATAATTATGATGGTCTTATCTAGTTATAATGAGGTTTACTTATAATCTTCTTGGGTTGATCTGTAATGTTAATTTTCATTCCACTGCAACTTCTGATATCATAGATTTGTTCCCTATAATAACATACTCATTGTTTTTTTATATTGAACTAGAAGAGGCTGTACAGTTTTGTCTCTCTTTTCATCTTCGCATACGATAGTTGTAACTTTTACATCTGTTCTTATGAACAACTCTATGAAATAATGAATATATGATATTTGAGATATCTTAGTTATAAAATGTCTATTCAGCTTTCTGATATCGTATAAACCATTTCTTCATAGTACGTATTTTTATTCCCAATATTCCCAATATTCCCAATTGTCTATATCTTGTTATTCCAATATGAGATGCCGCTGCTTAGTTAGAACTATCTCTTTTTTAGCTATTAGCCTATTGAAAGCCCTGTATTTGACAACTACCATAGTCAATCTTATATTCATCGAAGCTACTCCATCATTATTCTCACTTTCCATATCACTGATACAATTTGATGGTTGTGTCATTCATATCCTTGCTTATAGTTTTATTTCCAATATGTCTTACGTATAATATTGTTAGGGGTCCACTTTATTTCATCTCTTTTTGCCTTGTTTCTATTTCAAAAGTGTTCATTTCAAAAACCATGGAACTTTTTCGGTCATCATTTGGAAAATCATTGATCTATTCGATCAACTTTTAGACATACCTAATCAAACATACGTTTGTTAACCTCCTATAAGTGATCGGTCCTCTCAATTTTTTTTGGTCTTAATTAGATACTGATCCCTGTCACTCAATAATTTGCAATACAAAATCTAATTGTCTATAGTTTTTTCATTACATAATTTTCTGAAATCCTTATTATGCGATATGTTCAACTGCCTTTCAGTGAGTCAACACTTCGGCCTGGAAGAACAGACCGCCTGATGCTTTCTGAACGGAATTTAAGCTCATAAATCTGATCTCTACGGGTCCAAGCGCTTTCCAGTGCTGCCCTAATGACCACCTTTCTTACTACCACAAAATGAGCTTTTTAGAAACTACAATTCGTGTATTTTGGTAATGAAATTATAACAAAAACCATCCAATAAAGTTTTTATAATCAAAATAAATTGTTTCTACTACAGCCACATGAAATCCACATAAAAAATATATTTTTATTGTGATGTTTGATGCTATAATGCAGTTTTTGTCAGAAGTGCCACAGGAATATTTAGCTCTAGTACAAATGATACTGAAATAATGATTTGCCATTTTTACTTTGAATTAGTGTTTCATTGTGAAGAAAGAGTTTCTTTACGGTAACTGAACGAAAAATATGTAGTATAGTGTACTTGCTTTAGTCGATTGAATTTTGAGAAGTCTGTTGGAAGTCTTCTTCTTCGCGTGCTGTGAAAGTTAAGGATCGTCGGCTATTATATTGACCACCATTGCTTCATTTACTGCTTTTTGAAAAGCTGATTTGTTGATTGATTGACGAAGATTTTTCAAACATGTTATTGTGCGCTGACCTATGCTTCTCCTACCCATTATTTTGCCCTGTATTACCGAGTGAAAAAGATCGTATTTTACATGGTTGCACATCATAAAGTATTCTAATTCACTAGGTATGCTTTATAGTGTTGACTATTTCAAAGTTTGTTCATGTGCCTAAAAGTCTCAGTGTTTGGAAATCGGCTCACCTTAGTTTTAAAATACGGTAATAAACACACATATCAAACGTTTCCAAGAATTTGATTTTCTTTGAGCGTCCATTCATCTGTGCTACAGAAGAGCACAGTGAAGACATAACTTGTCGCATCATGTACAGATCAAGGCTAAAAACATGGCTGCAAAGGATTTTTTGAGTTTTATAAAACATGCCTCGCTTTGGTAATTTTTGCTCGTATCTCCAGGCTTGGGTGCTATTTATTGTTTATTATAGTCCTAAGGTACGTTATTTTTTTTACTTGAGTTGTAAATAATACTTCATACATGCGCAACTCATTTCGGGAACCAAATTGAGGATTTTCAATCACATGTTTTTTGTCGTAGATAATTCTTAAAAATAGATGATTGTTCTAAAGTTAATATGTGTTGTTGCTAGTTTCGTGAGTATTATTGAATGAGTTTATCAGTACTTTTGTACCAATTTCACGGAGCTGCTGACTGTACTTCATCTATCCCTGCTTTTCCGTTTTTTTGCGCACTTTATTGCTCTGGACACTATTCTTACCAACGTTGACATTGCTTTTCGATGTCGAGTTTTTCTAGATGAAATGTGGAAATTAGCGCGAAGATGGTGTAAATTGTTCCAACCCATGAATACAAATAAACGCTTAGTGTCTGCAATGAGATAAAACCTTGATATTTTAATATGACCCCTACATTTACATTCCAGCTATGCAGCAACCACCCCATACACCCGATTTGTCCTCCTGCGAGTTTTTTCTATTTTTTCTTATCAAACAAGTTACTGAATACAATATTTACACCACCACTACACCAAGAATCACAATTACACTGTCTGACGCGCGTTTCGATAACCAAGTTATCGTCTTCAGATACTTAAGATAAACTAAAACCTACTTACTGACTTGACTTGCATGTTTGATACCAAATTTTCTCACCCATAAACCTTCTCCCTCCAAAATTAATTCCAGCCGGGAAACATTACATTTAATCGTTGACTACTACACTATAGAGTGGGCTTAGTTCTAAACGAATTAAGTTAAATGATTATCGAGGATCCTTTGAATCTTGCAATCGTTGTGGTAGGCTAGAGATTATTGTAAAATTGTATAAGTGAGCTATAATCGTTTATTTTTATAAATAAATCCCGGAACTTCATTGTCATACCTTGTATGTTCGAGAAAACAAGTATCATTGCGATTAACTTATGAGATCATATGATTTAAATTTATGCGAGTTTTAGGTTTATGTGAGTAGAGATACTTGCCTTTTTCAAAGATTTGAAAAATATCTGTACTATCATTATCAAAATAGAGGAGCAGAGTCAAACAGCTACTTATTCGATTCGTCCACTGTGCTACTATACTTATCCCACAATACTAGATCATGTAAATGTAGTCGGACATATTATATTTCTATCTCGTCTTTAACTGCTGGAATACCCAAATATCTGGAAAATCTTTTCATGTATGTACATATGGCGTACCATATTGCTCAGTACAAAAGCTATTTATACCGGTTTTCGGACCGGATTAAGCTCCAGTATTTTATGGTATATTAGAATTTTTTTATATGCCGATAACTAAGACTTTCAGCTTGATAACCAGCAATAGTGACATAATAGTGGTCTTCTAGTTTATCTAACAGGCTCTCTTTATCTGTATTAACGTCCAGTATAGTGTATGCTAAATATTTAGTTCCTTCTTTATTGTTTATATATTTCCATTAATGTTAAATAACTCTGGATTAATTAATCTACATGCATATTTCTGTTCGTTATATCTGATTTTCAATATTTAAATTTATGTTCAATATTTTCATTTCTACTTATCATAGGCTCAAATTTATTTTTATATTATAAACTCGCCATAAATAACGCACCACCCTTTCCTTCAATATCAAAACTTAAAATGATAATCTTTTGGGTTTCTTTTCTCTTCTATAATAAAAAGTTAAAGCATTTTAAATGTTAGCAAAAATGTAGCAAAATTTCTTATTAACAAATAACTGTTTTTGTGGTTTTTACATATTTTAATTTTACGCATATTTTAATGTTTCTTTCATTCTATTGTTGTACCAACTTGTGGACAGAAGTAATTTAAGTCAATCAAGGGGTGTTAAAGTCGAGACTAGTTAAACAAAAAATGAATAGAGCTAGACAGTTAAGTGAACACGGAGCTGAAAAAATAGTCGACTTAGTTGAACAGGGACAAAGTTATCGTGAAGTAGCAAATCTGTTTGGCGTACACCAGACAACACAATTGGCAGATTGATACAAAGATTTCGAGAGACCGGTTAACATTCTAGGAGGCCTGGACAAGGACGTCCTTCAGTTTTAACACCTCATTGATGACAGTTTTTGCAATTAAATTGCAACATCCTTTTACGAGAAGTCCGATATGTAAATATCTCTGATACATCAATAAGACGACGTGTTGCTAGACTAAGATTTGCAAAGCAACATTTAGATCGGAATTAAGAAAATTGGTGCCAAGTTTTATTTACTGATGAGACAAAAATCAGTCTAAGAGGTCCAGATGGATGTAATCAAATTCGAAGACGGCATATCATTCACAGGGAGCCGTTCCAAAAAGGGTCTATCATGTTTTAGAGAGGAAAATTTATTGCACAGAATTAGATCTCTTCCTAGACCCGCCCTTAACGCAGTAAGATACATAACTGACATTCTTTAAAATCAAGAATGCATGATGCATGATAATGCTATACCACACGATGCGGCAGATGTTCTGGCCACCAAGAAGTCCAGATATGAATCCTATCGAGCATGTCTTGAACATTTTGAAATGCCGCATTCGTCGTCGAAATTTATTATAGTTTCAGCTAATATTTCCATTGAAAATGGTAAATTGAAATATATTATTAATTAATATCTTATACTAATTAAAATCTAATATATTTATACTTTCAAGCTCTCTATCAACTATAGATACAGAACAAATGGAAGCAATATAATAGTTCAGAGTTATTTTTACCAACTATGAACTAAGCTCTTCATTGAGTGACCAGCGTTAACCAGGAAATTTAACGGGGTGAAAAATAAAAATAAGAACTATTAGGAGGTAACTCTACACCAGGATAATGGAATAGAGTTCATTGAACACTCCAGAGTAACTCGGCTAGTTGCAATTTAAATAGCAGAAAATCCAAAACAATATATCTTTCACCAAAGTGATAATTTTGGTAAATTGGGTACATATAACATAAATCGGCATCCTATAGATATGTTGCTAACCGATTTGGCATCGCACTCAGTACGTCATGAATGGTTGTGTCAAGCAATCTGTCTCCTGATGTCATAACCTGGCCAACAGCTGAAGAGCAAATGTATATAAGGCAACAATTTCAAGCCAATGGATTTTCGAAAACTATAGTTTTCTGGTTTTTTTAATTGACAGATGATTAATCCGTTTGTAGAACACAAGAATCAGAAGTAAGTCACGAACTTGATTCAAACCGCACTTGCACAGAATAAATGTTCAACTTGTCCTGTGCAAACAAAGCTATTAATTGAACATATTTCAAATGATGTATTGGAAGGCCCACATTTCATTTTGAAGAAAGTCACCATACCAAAGCTCATTGAGAACTCATCGAAAAACCGTTGCATCTTTCAGAATTGCCAAATAAAATGATTTATTTGCAAGATAAAGAATTTATTTCATAATTTAACCGCGCTCTGTATAAATAATCGTTATACTTTCGATAAGTATGTCTATCAAATTGGATTGGTCACCTTATTATTTATTTGTGTAGTGCAATAGAGTAGAATTATAATTTTCCGTTTCTCCCTATTTGAATCCAATCATGGATATTTTTATATGCTATTCCTTTAAAATGTAACAGACAAAAACCATAAAAACAGTATCCTGAATAATTGAGCCGAATATCCGTATCTCCATATGAAAACTGATGATTACATTTTGCTGCCGAAATAGGTATTGCATAATTCATAGCGGAAGAGTCTGGTCGTATATGCTGGAAGGTCAGCATAAGGTTTTAAGGATGGATGAAACGGAGGTGGAGACGAAGTAGAGAGGGCTGGTATCGTCAGAAATCAAAGAAAGAAATACACCAATTCGCATGCTAACATCGTATTCTATGATGTGGCATCCAGTTTTATTGCTTTGATCGGAATATTACATTATATTGGAATGTGTAGGGCGTGAAGATTTTTTACTATGATGTAGTTTACTTCGTTGACAAAAAAAACATATTCGAATACATGGATTTTTGTGACAAAAATAGTGGAATGTAGGTACTGAGTGGATTTTTTTTATTATTGGTGATTATTCGTGAAATTTCGCTACTAATTTCTACGTGACATAATATTTGATTATCAATGTACCATGGTAGATTGTTTTTTAGGCATACAAGCTCGTCAACATCGCTTTGACATTGTGAGAGATTAATTTCATTTTTAAATTTTGCGATTTTATTAAACAGTGTGTTCAGTATGAATATCACGAACGGTTCCAGAAATTCCAACTTAGTTGGTGAATAACTGTTGGAAAGGTCTTCAGCTTACACACCTGTAAGGGTTCTGTTAAGTAGTGGTACGATAAACATGCAGCTGTAGATGCCTTGAGTCTTATATTTGCGAAATAGCTATTCAGTAGAGATATAAGAACATTATATGACTTGGTGTTTGCTGTAAGTTCGCTAAAGATAACTGCACTGTGATTTGGCTTTTGGTTGCAAGATCGGTGAAGATAATAGTAAAATCTATCAGCGCTGGTCAAGTAGATCGAGGAGATCAATTGTTGTATTGTTGGAGGATCGTCTTGTGTCGTAATCTATGCCAGAGGCTGGAGTAAGTTTGAGATAGGAATAAGTTCAACATGTGATCGAAGTTGTGTATGAACTTATTCTAAGGAGCAATCAGTTGATTCGGTTGAGTTAATCTTCTTTTCCTTATAGCTCTTGGTTTGCCGATACAAGCATGCAATCACCAATATTCAGGAACTGTTTCATCTCTTCCTCTGTCATAAGGCATAAGAAAAGTATGCTGAAACCACACTAATAGAGAAAGATAAAGGAGACAGAAGACCCACTGAAGAGAATTTAGGCTATTCCAATCCAAAAACCTGGAAAAAGAGAAGAATTGTGCCGCTTCTAGTTCTATGGAAAGTAGTTAAGCTCGAAAGAGTAGCTATTCTACCGATGGCGTTCCTTGAGATTGTTCTGAGTGCAGACGAGCAAACTTCGGTAGGGGAGGCTCTAGTAGAAGAGATATTTACTGGATAAGAGTATAAGATCCAGTTGGGAGGCATCTACTTACGGCCGTAACTAATTCTCGTCCAGTTTGAAACACTACAATCGGCACATTGCCATTTTTTTCCTTTTAGAGTTGATATAAGCGCAGAACGAGGAAATTCGCGCCTCACAATGGAAAGTTCTAAATTTGAACAACTATACTGAAGGTTCAAAGTTTAGCTTTGACAAAAAAATTACCCTAGGAAGCTAATAGAATCGCAACATCATGCGAGAGATTAAGAGAAATACCATCAAATGGTGTACGGATGGCACCACACTAGCCGACAGAACTGTAATAGGAGTGTAAGAGCATAAAACCAAACACACCGAAAGCTTGGGTAATATACCAAGCAGAATTATAGTCAATTGAAAAATGCAACTATCGCAAACAAGAGATCGTTAAGTGCTCCAGCTCCAATGTCATAAAATTCCTAAACTGGTTTGGGCATGCCTGAATAAGCTAAATGAGACAGACAAGATGAATAAAATCACCCACCAATGAATTCTGGAACACAATGGAGTGGTGAGGAACGAAATATCTAACAGAATCAATTTCTTACATTACAAATTCAAACGATTGATTGAATCATCAAGGATAATTTAAGTGATATTTTCTGTTACTAGGTATTTACAGTGAATTAAATTTGCACTCAATTATATCCCAAGAACCAACGGTTGATCGAAGCTGTGGACTGTTCCCAGAAAAGCTTTTTCGACCAATGGAAAAACTCGACATTTTATTGCCACATCTGCAATATTTTTCTTGTCTGTTCTCTTCGATTATGTTCCTCAACCTAGAAAAATAGCTTGATGCAAAGGGATTTTTAGGAAGGAAGAGGTGATGGAGAATAGAAAAGCCGGATGATGGAGTGTTATAGCTGTTAATTGTTGAAATTTTGGAAAGTGAATGTGGCAATTTATCATTTCCACAAGTATTTCCATGCTATAACGACGCAGTAAGACGGTCTTTGGATCAGTATAATTATAGTCCATAGATTGAACGGGCTAAATGGATTAGAATAATGTATTAAAAAAGTCTGATAATAGTTATTGACTGAAATAGTATCAATATATTAATAAAATTAAACGTCGCATGTCGGTCATAGTTGGTTACCCGTTATAGACGATTGTGCAGCTTTGAACTATTTTTTTAACAAAGAAAATAGAGCAAATCCGTTCTGTTTTACACTAAGGACTTAACCATTATATTATAGAAGTCATTCGTGGTCTCAGTTTTCAAGTACTTTATCCTAGCTAAACCCAACAGCAATAAATTAGCTTTACACCAACTTACCGTAGAAGCTTAATGCCGTAATTACTTACTAATTAATTCGCTGAATTCTTTCAAATATACATGCAATGGAGGAAGAACGATTTTTTTTCTTGAAGCCAAGGGTCATTCATAATATTTCTATCCTCAACAACAAGAGAGTCTCTCATAGGTCAGCATACTCTATTGATCTAATAATAAACTCACCATCTTAAAAAAGACGCAGATCACCCTGCTATGTTCAGTAAATTTTATTTTCTGTGGAACAATTGGAATAACCTCATATTCTTTTTTCATGCATGTATAGTGAGTAATTGTAATGGCAGCATATTTATTTCCATTATGTAGAAAAACATCACAAAAGTCCACAAATTGTTTATATCTTATCGTAAATTGAAATTGCGTGAGATAGCTGAGGCCGTAAAGATATTAGAAGGCTACAATAAAATTATGCATGAACATTTGACCATGAGAAAGGTTTTTTAAAGTGGGAGCCGTGTTTACTCAGAGTCACAGATAAAAAACAACATATGACAATGGTTGAAACATGGATCCATCTCTTCACTCCGGAATCAAAACGTTCATCATCTGAGTGGACTGGTGAACCACGTCCGAAGCGTCCAAAGGCTGCGAAGGTTATGGCTTCAGTATTTTGGGAGAGTATGGTATTGTTCATCTACTATCTCCAAAAGGGAGTGACAACCAGTAGCAAATACTACATAGAGTTGTTGGATCATTTGAATGCAAATATAAAATCATATGTAAAAGAAAAAATCACTGTTTCACCCAGACAATGCACTGATTCGCAAGTTTTGGCAAAGATGGTTAAATTTTACGAATTACACTTAGAATGTTTTCCTTATCCACTGTATAGTCGAGATCTAGCCTCCAGTAACTATTGGCTACTCCGGTAAGAAATAAGTCTCAAATGAAGAAGTAATTGTAGAAACTGGAGCGTATTTTGGAACAAAAGACAATTCCTCTTACAAGCACGGCTTCGAGAAGTTATAGAAGCGTTGGAATGATTGTATTGCTCTTAAAGGAGATTACATCAATGAAAGAATCAATTTTTGTCTAAAAAACGTGTTTTTCTTAGCTAGACACAAAAATGAGATTAGTAGATAAACAGGAGCCGATGGGATGTAATGATTTATTATATTGTACATTACCTATGTCGTCGAAGATAGATCCAAAGGCTGCAACAAAAAATTATTATAGGCCTTTGTAACTGAATTAAAATGGATGATGGAATATTAACAAACAATTTTTGAATTTCTCTTATTAGATCGCTTGCTTTGAAACTAAACCGAAACAGACTATAAAAATATTTCTATCCCCTATTTTCGGAATAATTTTCCCATCCCCTTTAAAAAATGGAAATATTCTCAACAATCGTACCAGTAAGTATAGTATGATTCACATTTGATTGGTGTTATTTTTCACGACAACGAATGCCTGTGATTTTTAAGGATTTGGCCTGAATATATCGAGTCGAGTTAGGTAGTTGTAACCGACAGTGACATATAAAGTTCGGCTGGCGACAAAAACCAAATCCCATTCCCCGGAGTCGGCCCTAGTCCGGGCTTATTTAAATCAGGAGGGCCTTGGAGACGAATGATAGCTTCTGACGCCACAATGCGATGTTCTGCTGTCGGGTGAGGGGAAGGCTGCTTTTGGGGGCTTAAGCTGCCCTCTACGTAAATATGCACAAATATGACAGCAACCAAATTTGAACAGATTCAGTTCACGTGATATATAAACTTAGTTAAAAGAAATAGGGTTCGACAAGTTATTTTGAAATGTGGTGTCTGCTAAGATCGAAAAAGAATTTGTAACTGATGAGATAAATTACTGTTAAATAATTTATTCAAATGAATTCATAATTCAAATTTCTTCTATAGATTCAAGTATGTCCAAATCAGAGGTTAAAGAAGAGGAACATAATTTGTTCCATTTAAGAAAAGAAATTAACTCTTATTTAACTTATTGTAGAAACTAAGATCCTCATTGAAGAATATTTCTCGATTGCAATCTTTTATACCAAGTAATTATTACATGGTGTCGAGAAAAAAAGTTAACTCAACTGGGACAAAGATTCCTAAACGCCAACGTCCGTCCTATTTACTAACCTTGTGTCGAATAATCTAAAACCAGTGTTGTAATGTATTCCATTAAATGCACTTAGTACCCTGGTTTTAACTAACGTAGCCATTCAACTATCTGACTTACTTTGCTTGATCCTACTGAGCCTACTCAATTTAATAACATTTTCGATGAGCTGGATAATCTTAGCATTCCTTTGTTGCTGGTAAGATCTAGTTATCAGTCTCTATATCCCAGCATTAATTTAGATCACGTTACACCAAGATGCACAAACAACGTTTCTTGGTACGTTATTTTGAAATTGTTGGAAAACATGGTTATTACTTTTGCCAACACAGCCCCCAAACTGTATACATGCTATATGTTCAAACGGGCTTCAATCTCTATTTATAATGGAGCAGCTCGATTGTGTGGCCAAACATAGAGATTACATTTCTTTTTAACGTAGAGTCTCCAGCAAATTTTTCATCAAGTGACAGCGTATTCACACGCACTTTATGTACTCCAAGACATTCGAATCTAATATTAGTCAAGTCGAGAAGTGAGTTTTCTCACGACTCAAGCATCACGACTATTTTAGATATTTTAGAGCTAATATTGAATTTTACTTAAAAATAAGAACTGATCAAAATAACTATTAACTATAAATATTTGACCACCGAACAATTTTCATAAATTTGTGAGCTCGTGCATTATCTTGAAACATCACCAGCCAAATGTGATCATTTTCATCTCGAACATTTTAATTAATTTGCTTTACAGTTGCTGTTGACTCGGAACGGGGATATTTTAGGTGAACGAGAAGGTATTCTGAGTATATAACTTATGATGGATTGATTAAGAGTATTACTTGGTATTTATTACCAAATTCAATTTGTAAAATTATAAAATTCAGAAATTGAAACCTAGAATTTCTAAATCCTTTGAATTGCATTTCAACATTGAGTAGGTACTAAACGATATACAATAGAGAAATGATTTTTAAAATTTGCGGAAGCTGTAATTTATTAAATTCCATAGCATTATGATGTATACTTGCAATTAGTTAGGTTAGGTCAGTCAAATAAAATGATAGAATATGAATTTGTATAACAGATTTCTTATAAATACAAAATGTAATATTTAAAGCCGCGAGCTGCATAATCTTCCGTTACGAATTGTCTAATATTCATGACAACTACGATCATGAGCTGGCACATTCTAACATAAATTGAATTTTCATGATGGGTATTAAAAACACGGAAAGATCACTACACTTTTTTCTAATTTTTTATCAACTGGTTTTTCTTATGTTGTGATAGTGTCAAGCTTATACTGAGCACACTGTTTACAGTACCACTACACCAACACTCACAATTACACTGTCTGAAGGTAAACTTTATTCTCTGAAGACGGTAACTTGGTTATCGAAACGCGCGTAAGACAGTGTAATTGTGAGTGTTAGTGTAGTGGTAGTTTACGGATATCCCCAACGGTGCAAAAAAATCCAACTTAGTATCAAGTTCAGGTATAAATATATTGATGATATACAGTATGGAATTAATACATTAGCTAGGGTTTTCCAGTTTCAATGTCTGTCCCTTTATTTGCTTGAAATATGAGGTAAATGAAGAGAATTTGAAAAGTAAATGACAAATTTTCTCTCAAAATCCCCTTGGCGTTTAAAAGTACTATGGGCAATAGTTTTGGGTCGATGATTGCGAAAAAGTAGCACACATAATAACAAAGTTATTAACAAAATATAATAACAAAATAACAGAGTTCGATAACAAATCAATTTACTATATATATACATGAATACCAACCAAACAATGTACTCAAAAAATATATACATAACACAAAAAACTAAACAACGAATCTTTAGGAGCGACGTAGCAGCGCAGAGATCTAGGCGTTCGAAGTCTGCTCGCTTAGCTGTCCCGAGAGACAGAGACTTTCTCTTCTATTCAAATTCAAAAAGTCTCGCCTGGATTCCTGTAAGTGTGTTGGTTTTTCCTAAAACGTGTACTAGTTTTATTGAAAAGGAAATTAAGAAGGTTATAAAAGAAAAGACTTGGAATTTCCAAAAGAAGGTAACTTGAATTCCCTGGGTCAGGTATCGGTCAGTCAGTGAAAAGAATATTTTACTATTGAGGAAGTTGTTCGGAAAAATATATACCTGTATGAGTATTTTTAAATGCGAGGACACTAGGTGTGGTCGCCACAGAACTTTCCAAAACAATATAGTTATTGGAATGGTATATAAACTTTTTATTTTGTTATGAAATATAGAATGTTGAAGGCAGGCATTATACTGGTTCCTTTTTATCAATCAAGCTTAAAAAAGAGTATTGACGATATTTAGAAATGTACTAACTTCCTTAGATATTTCCATTGGAATAATTAAGAGTAAATTAATTTATTATCGTCCATAGTGTTTAATTAGAAATTTATATTTCGCATTCAGTGAAATTCAATTAACAAATCGATTGTTTAGATTGGATATATTTACATGTTCTATTAGTGGAACAATGCAGATGTTTGATATAATCAGCTTACAATTTTCGGCTTTGGTCTTCTGCCAAATTATGTCGACCTATTTGCTCTATGTTTCATTTGCAACAAAGAATCCGTTAATTATTAAAGAGTCCGCCCATTTGAGGTTAGTGAATTTCTGATACCCTGTCGATATCCTGCCCCTTTACTTATAAAATCGCTAATGATGATTAAAAATTAAATTAAATTAAAGAGTTGTTGAAGGTCATTCAACAGAAAAACCGACAATATAGATTTCACGAGAAAATTCAATTGGACCTGAAAACTGCTTCTCCATAATCTTACTGAGGATATTTTACACCAGTACAGTTTATCTTTGTGCCTTTTTGTTAATTCTTGGACATTCTTTTATAATTTTTTCCTTTTTTACCCTATAGGGTGTAGAGGTGTTAATTGAACTATTGGCTAATTTCTCATAAAAAGTTTCCAGTCATTTCTATCTTTCGCCATATTTTTATACTTCGACCCATGACCTCTCCTTTCCTTTTTCATTTTTCCTGGCATTTTACTTTCCAAAGTTTCTCAGCTACCAATTATTTATTCATCCTTTGTAGGTGGCCCAACCATCATAGTTGTCTTCTTTCTATGTACTCTTGTATGGTTTCAACTTTTAAATCTTCTCTTTTATGCAAGTTTGTGATGTTCTGTGGTATTTAATCTTTGCTGTATCAATTTATTCGCGTGTCTCACAGAGAATGTCCAAGATTCACAGCCGTATGTGAGAATTGGTCTAGAAATTGCTTTAAACACTTCCAATTTTGTTTTTTTTGGAGATTTCTTTTATGTTTATGAGCCTCTTGCTTAATGCATAATATACTTTGTTCGCCTTCTCCATTTTTTTGATCAATTCTAAATCCTGTCTTGTTTCTTTCAATAGGTTTCCTAGGTTTTCGAAGCTACAAGCTTGTGAAAATTAATCGGTCGTACTCCTTCTTATGTAGTGAATGTCCCTGATTTCATGTTTTTACTCATTACTTTCTTTCTTGTTTCCTTGTACAGGCATTCAGTTAATTTGCTACTAACATTTATTTTTTGCAGGTTCTTCCATATTTTCGTTCATGTGACTTTATCGAAAGCTTTTTCCATGAAAAATGTACTTATACAAATATTGTTTTTTTGTTTTGGCACAATTTGGATCTCTATCAATATATATCGTTACAATTTAATTTCATATTTTTTCAAGAACTACTCCAAGCATAACACTAAGTTTGCTTCGCTATGTTCGAAATCATCTTCAAACCACATTAATGTTCAAGATCGAAACTGAATTCTAAATATTTGTTGCCAATAACATCCTACGCTTTATGTTAAAATTAGTGTAGTCTACGAGTATTTTTGTTTATTACATGTTTGCTAGTCTCGAAGGTTATGTGAAATAACATTGTAAGCACGATTGACTTACGATGTATCTTAATTTCACTGTAATTTGATAAATATTGACATAGACCTCTCATAACTTCATAACCCTTTCTTAGTTCCTTCTCAACGTAATGATTGATTTAAATGTGTAAACTGAACTGAATTTTTTTAATTAATTAGTCCTTTTCATATGTTTATGGTTCTAAGTCTTCTTGATTTGAAATTAGTTTTTTTAAACAAGCGAAAATTAACGTTTCGACGTTTCTTTATCAAAATATGATTCGATTGTTAATATTAATACGTTTGCCTGATAGATCTATCCAACTATTAGATATTGAATTTAGATGCTTAGCTATCGAAAAAACAAAAACAGTATTGGAAGAAAATAATTATCTGGAAAAAATGATGAACAATATATCCAAGAATAGGATAAACAGATACTATATTTAACTAAGAAATAAAACGAAAAATTCTAACATAAAGCATTTTTTATTTATTTTCTTACCATATGTAGAAGGCTTTCCCGACAACTATCGAATTATATCGAGAAATATAATATCAGTATAAGTCATAAAGGACACGGATACATTATCCAAATATTTCACTAAATTGAAATCTAAAACACCAAAAAGTAAAAGAAGTAATATTATATACCAAGTACCTTGTACTGATTGTGACATTGTCCACAAAGGGCAAACATCTCGGTTTTTAGAAAATAGACTAAAAGGTCATTAATACATTAAAAAAAATAAAACTGCATTAAAAAATATACAAAAATAGAAAAAGTATAAAGATTCAAAAAATTCTTGAAACGGAATGTAATACACGAAAAAGAGAATTTTTAGAAATGGTTCACATTCTTAGAAATGCGAATGCTATTAGAAGAAGGATCTAAATAATTTAAGTAAAATTTATAGTTTTTTTATTTTAATACTCCTACCAACAATTTGATAGATGTCTGTTGCATATTTTTGAGATGTAAAAACTAAGGAAAAATAATTTTCCTTGTAACAGATTTCTGTTACGATTTTATTTTGATATTCATGATGTAATTGATCTATTTATTAGTATAATTACGCAAATTATTAGTGGCAAATAATATTTTGATGAAAGCTGAAAGTCGTCGTTACTTTTTCAAACTCTTATATGTCTCAAAAACACAAATTTTAAATTAGAAGAGACGAATTTTTGTTTCTTATGAACTACGAAGCACATTTCTTCCTTGAGTGCAACTATCCTAATTCTTTGTTTTTTTCTCCATTCTAGATTTTCTAAGTTCTATCATACAATTCAATCTACAAGGATATATTAAAAAATTCTTAGCCTACTATATATCCTCTTGGATACATTTATTACAGCGAACCTGCAACCTCTCTAGACCTTTCAAAAAAAATGTTTCTTCTTGCTCAGCAAACCAGATTTCCAAAGCTTCTTCTCGTTGGTAGAAAGGGAGGTGTTGTAGTAATTCAAACCCTAAATCCCGAATTTTTTGCATGGCAACGTGAGATTTGTGTGCAGGAGCAGGAGCGTTGTATAAAACACCATTGGATAGCTTTCCGCATCTTTTCTACTTAGTTTTTGTCCGTAGAGTGGTCAGTAATGTTCTACCCTTATCCAAAAAATCAATCATGATTACTCCATGAAATCCCAAAAAATTGAAGCAAGAAGTTTTCCAGCAGATTACTGGACAAAAATCTTCTTAGGTCTTGGAGAACGAGAGTGTCGCCATTCCATCGATTGTTGCTTTGATTTTGGATCGTAGAAATGTACCCAAGTCTCATTCATAGTAACAATTCGCTTTAAGAAGTCCACATCGTTTTCAAATCGAGCACAGATCAAACGCAATGCTTCTACCCTTGCACGCTTTTGGTCAACATTCAAACATTTGGAGATCCATTTTGCAGAAATTTTTCTTATGACCAAATGAACGTGAACTATATGCGAAGACATTGATCACCAATGGTATTAAGCATATCTTCGTAAATCTGCTTACTTCTTAACCCTTTTAAATACAGATACTTGATGATGGCTCGGTACTCCAATTTTTTGATTTTCACAATTTCTTTCAATTGCGTAACTCTGGTTTACTTTTTTGACATCAAACTTTACACTGACACAACATAAGTTATAGTTTGTTGCTATGGTAATGCAATATTTTGTTTATACTAGGCTAACTAAATATCAAAACATCTTCGTATTTCTGGCGTTTACCGTTGCTCTTATGCCCCCAATTTGTAACATGGTCAACTTTTTTCCATTTATATTCATTTCCATGTATATCTACTATTTCACTTCATAAGGTGTTGAGATGATATGAAATGTATTTCTATAATACTAGTACTACTCTATCATCATTGATGTTCAAGACAGGATATTATTTTATTCAAGCTCTTACGTTTATCCTTTGGGACACATTTAAGAAAAACAGTACATTTAATGAAAGATATTACACTGAATTACACCCTGTTTCTTCCTCTACTAGTTTGTAAGAAAATCTTGCGTCCGAAGTATACTTTTTGTTTAGATAATGGCAGGATAGATGACGGTGCGGCTACCGTATCTCGTTCCACTTAAACACACAATAAATATCAGGGAATAGCCCAACCCGAGCATACATCAGTCGTCGTCAGGCAATATCGCCCTCTTCGTCTCTCCCACTCACTCTTTGCCTGTGCCCGAGCTTATTTTCTTAGTAGGGTCTAAACGTAATGCGTCCACCCCAACCCACAAACTTTCAACCTCCCGTTTTCATCCTAGATGCTGCTGACCCTGGACCCGTCCGCGGGGCAATCACTGTGTTTCAAATGAAATGTTTTTCTTTCCTTTTTTTGTTCGGGTTGAAAATGTTTTCGTTATTTCGATGTTTCGTCCGAAAGAAAGGAAATAGGGAGATCACGAGTCAAATATTTATTCCTATAGATATACAATTTTCTTTCCGTTTTTCATATTTGCAGTA
The DNA here is from genome assembly GCF_026250575.1 of Diorhabda carinulata. Taxonomy (NCBI): domain Eukaryota; kingdom Metazoa; phylum Arthropoda; class Insecta; order Coleoptera; family Chrysomelidae; genus Diorhabda; species Diorhabda carinulata. The sequence continues at coordinate 9,860,929 of NC_079464.1, read as the reverse complement.
TGCGGAAAATTTTTTATTCGTTATAATGTATATTATTTTTCGTGAACTGCATATGAATTCATAGAAAGTTGTGATAGCGAATATCTATTAGTAAATTCATTGAAATTTGCGCAGAAAACGAATGTTTCAATACAAAATTGCTATTTCATAACCCTTTTAGGTTATACAATTAAAAAGATTCTTTTAATAAATTTCACTTCCGTATTGGATAACATAATGGAGTCATTGTGTTTCAATTATAATGAAACACGTATACTATGAACTGTTAAACTCAAAATACTCAACTATGGGAAGCACGATGAATTGAGTTTTCATATCGTGAAGAAATTTAAATCGAAATTGCATACAAAGTGAAAACTACTCGTAGTTATAATTGAATATAAATGATGAAATACATGAAACTTCGAAATAAAATTAATATTGTCCAACTAGAATTTTTTTTATATAATATAAAATTCTATTGACTAGTCATTCTAAGCTAATAATGTATTCTATTATTAACTTTCCATTAGAATTTATGTCATCATAATAAAATGAAAACTTAATATGGGTTCAATCTATGGAAATAGAAAATGTAGTAAACGCGCTTAAGTGAGTTTGAAGGCACCTGTATGTGAAGCCTGTAGTTGGGTGGTAAGGGGTATCAGTGACTCCCTCCGTGGCAATCATGACAATAGTAACATATTTATTGTAAATAACAATACTATTTACCATTAACTACATTTTTTCCATTACAATTAGAATGAAGGATGCAATTAGCAGGTGATAATGTTGTAATGAACTCTTTTATTCAAATTGTTATTATTATTAGTCCTATTACCTACAGGGTGTTCCGGGACTTGAGGCAAATAATTCGAGGGTGACATTACGTGAAAATAAAGCTGTGACATAAAAAATTTTTCTCATACATCTATTTAAGTCGCGAAATCAGAACTTACATTTAAATATAGTTTATGTAGCCATGTAGTGTATTTGACGGAATAAATAATTTTACACTACTGTCTGAAGGCGAAGGGCTGCTCATGCCCATTGGTTAACAATCCGTAACTTTCACAGAAACAACCTGTACAATCTAAGAATAGCATTTTTTTTAACAAAAATGAACTTTTTGTTTAACTCGCTAAAATTTATGATTTAGTAGGTATATTGATTCTCAGATTGTTGTAAATGCCAAGGAAACCGTTCGCCATAAAGAGAAATCCTTAAGAAGATAAAATTATCATAAATTGTAATTATTTATTGACAATACTTACAGGAGGTATCAAACCACAATCGAAATTATCTAATTCAACTTCATACTGTCGAACATCGTCTTAGATAAGAAACAAAATTGAAATGTGGAAAAATTTAGTTGGTTAGCCTAAAAATTATCAAATAAAAACAAAAAAGAAACTATAATAAATTATAATTTATTAATTATAGCGTCAGAATGGAAATTTTTTGTATCGACCATTTATTTCCTTCCCATACACCTATTAGGAAAAATGTTATTAAGATGATTTTTTACATCATTTAGGAACTGGGGAGGGGCTCGATCGTGTATGAACCACATGTCTCTGCGATTTTTTAGGTGAATATCACATAATATGGGTGAGAAATCATTTTAGAGAAATTCTAAGTATCGCTTCTGATTCTTTGTTTCAATTGTACTGTGAAGATTTTATGGTGTGGTGGCATGTACAGGGTGTCAAACATAAGGAGACCCATATACTTTTCCCAAAACCTGTAAGAGTTATCAAAGAACTTTAGATTTTTAGATTATTGACTTTCTGATTATACAGGGTGTCCCAATTTTTCAGTATCGATTTCAACTTTTTAATTTTAAATGGAACACCCTATATTTTTATTGGAAAATCATTAAATTTGATAAATTTTTATAGTTTTTTGTTTTCGATAAACATGTTCCATTTAGTTTTTTTTTAAATGCAATACTTAGAGTGTTACATTCTTTTCAATAAATACTTAGCGAAAAAAAGTCAAATAATTCCTCAACCATTATATATAGGTATGGGACATGTATGAAATTATCCATATTTTCAGGCACGTTCTATTAAAGGTATAATATACAGGTGGTGTTATTTAAGAAAAATGCGATTTTCTTATTTATAAAATTCGAAACCCATACAGTAAAAAAATACACCCTGTATAATTCTAGACTAGAAAATCACAAAAATTTATCAATCCTAGGCTTTGTGACAAAAAATGATACCAGCTAGCCTCATTATCATTTTGCGGAATTTACAAAATGTAATGATTTTTCAATAATAATTCACATAACCTCAAATATTTCCTAAGCCGTGCTGAAATAGATCGATCTTCTGAAATTTACCTTTGTTTTTACCACTTAATCAAAAAACGCTATAAAATATAGGGTGTTCCATTTAAAATTTGCAAAGTTGATGTCGATACTGAATAATTCGGACACGCAGTATAATCTGAAAGTCAATAATCTAAAAATTCCTTAAAATACAATGAACCATTACAGGTCTTAAGAAAAGTATATGGGTCACCTTATGTTTGACACAACAACGATATAAAAATCTACATATCTCCCGAACCATAAATTTTATCGAGTTAAACAGAGAATACTTTTTACTTTTTTGTTGAAAATCGATTGAATAATTCATTTTTGCTATCTCAAGATTGTACAGGTTGCCTTTGTAAAATTTACGGATTGTCAACCATTTCAACCGTGAAACACACTAAATGGACATACGTAATCATACATCAAAAATTCGTAATGTTCGAATGATTAATTTAGAAAATATACGTAAATAAATCCCCTACTCTAAAGGCCTATAACGACGGGTCGTGTGAGAAATTTTTTTATGTCAAAGCATTATTTCCGCGTCATCTACACACTCTCGAATATTTGGTATCATGTGCTTGAATATTTCTTAAGAAATTATTATCCTCTATCTATTTAGGAGTGTCAATACGTTATCTTGGAAATATTTGAGTGTGTAGCCTACAATTACTTTCATAAATTACCTTGATCAATTTTTTCCAATGTCCTGATATTGTATTTAATACAAAGCATTTATATTGCAGGTAATAACCAAATGCAAATGCAGCAAAGCATAGAAGCCTCTATTTGTTTGATTTCGATATTTTTTATCACAATATCTCCCAGGATACCCTCTCTAAAACCCCGAAGAGGAACGCAGTTGGAAAATTCGAAAAATGGGGCTTGAAGTGCTTTGCCATATACTATTCTCCCGTAATCCGATGATTAGCCTTTTGTTCTATTAAGTCTCCCACTACCTTGAAAAAATGTTTTGCACTGTCCCACGCAAGTGGCTTACATCCAACTGTTCAGAGAGCTGTCTCTTATTTCTTTAAAATTGATTTGTTTTACAATAAAATGGAATCCTACATCTCTATATTTTTTAAAAATAGCTCTTACTATACCGATATATGATCGTATCGAAAAATTTTTTCGACAATTCGCAAACTAATAACATATCACTTCAATGTGGATAAAATTACCCTTATCTTAAATCTACATTAAGAAATTTGTTTAGTAGGTTTCATTAGAGCAAGCTATCAATGCACTGATGACAATGTAAAATTTTTAGAAGGTATTCTACTACAAATTCATTATACAGTGCTTTTCAGATAAAAGTATCCACCTTTAATAACTTTTGTAATACTGGTATTTAGAAAAATTCCAAAAACACGTCAATTTATGTTGGAAGGGGCAAGCATTATGGCTTATTTAAACTTACTGGAAAAGCCACCCCCTCACCCCTAGCAGCATCCCCTTTATTTTTTTAAATTACTTTTCATATTTTTTATGTAAAATTTGGATACTCCTCTTTGAGCTGATTTCAAAAATGTATAATACTTGTAGGTTAAAGTGGTTAGTTTATGAGATAAACAATTTTTCTTTTAAGAGCACAAATTTTACTTATTATTTACTTTCACCTTATTTGCCAGTACTAAAATGGGTTGTACAACAGTTCAAACTCTTTAATCTTTTTAACTGTGCTATTTATTATGAAGTTACAATAAGTGTTCAAAATGAGTACCATTCACTTCCATACAATGGTATAATCTATTTTGAAATGCCTCTCTGACATTGCTTAATACGGCTGGATTTAATTGTCGACATTCATTTTCTATCCTCTCTCGTAAATCATCCAGAGATTCTGGTTGGGTAGCATAAACTTTTGTTTTTAAATACCCCCATAAAAAGAAGTCTAGGGGTGTTAAATCCGGTGACCTAGGTGGCCACTCCATCATCTGCCCCCTTCTACCTATCCAACGAGCGGGGAATGTTTCGTTTAAAAATTGTCGGACAGGCATAGCATAGTGTGGGGGAGCTCCGTCTTGTTGAAATACCAGTAAATCTTCGGAAAGGTTATCATCATTTTCTATTATTGTTGTAATACGTGGGTCAACCCCTTCCCTGAGTAACTCAAGATATGATTCACCATTTAAATTTCCGTTGATGAAGAAAGGTCCGACAATGTGGTCACCTAGGATACCACACCAAACGTTTAACTTTTGGGGATGTTGTGTATGGAATTCACGCATAATATGTGGATCACTTTCAGCCCAATATCTACAATTATGCCTACTTACTAAGCCATTTAATGACCATGAGCATTCATCAGAAAAGCAAATATTGTTTAACAATTGTGGATTGTTATTGATAATTTGCGTCATTGATTCGCAAAACTCTAGACGACGATCAAAATCATCTTCATTCAACTCATGCACCAACTTAACTTTGTATGGGTGGTACTTGAATTTATGTAGAACTCGGAAAACTGTAGAAGATGAAACACCGATCGCTCTACTTATTGTTGACAACGATTGGGGTTGTTGAGCCTCTAAGCTGACTTGCCCTAAAATTGCCACTTGGATTGCTTCGTTATTTACGAGTCCCTCTCGCTTATGCACTTTATTGCAAACAGACCCTGTTGTGGTAAATTTCTCCATCAGTTGAATTACATACTTATGAGTTGCATGTCTTCCGTCATGTAATTCGTTAAATATTCTAGCAGCAGCTCTTGCACAATTATTATTTTGGTAGTATAAACCTACAATTTCAATTCTTTCTTGCAAAGAGTAAACCATTTCAGAGAAACAAAATAAATAATGTATCAAATTACACTATCAATAGTGACTACAAATTCTAGTTGACAATGTCAAACTTTAATAAAAAGTAGAGTTTTTTGTTGTTTGGATTTTTTAAGTAGAATAAATAGCACAGTTAAAAAGATTAATGTGTTTGAACTGTTGTACAACCCATTTTAGTACAGGCAAATAAGGTGAAAGTAAATAATAAGTAAAATTTGTGCTCTTAAAAGAAAAATTGTTTATCTCATAAACTAACCACTTTAACCTACAAGTATTATATATTTTTGGAATCAGCTCAAAGAGGAGTATCCAAATTTTACATAAAAAATATGAAAAGTAATTTAAAAAAATAAAGGGGATGCTGCTAGGGGTGAGGGGGTGGCTTTTCCAGTAAGTTTAAATAAGCCATAATGCTTGCCCCTTCCAACATAAATTGACGTGTTTTTGAATTTTTTCTAAATACCAGTATTACAAAAGTTATTAAAGGTGGATACTTTTATCTGAAAAGCACTGTATAAATAACAATATTCCTGGTAATCTAGGAAAAAAGGTGATTAAAATTCAAAACAATTATTTCTTTTATATTCAATATACTCTGTCCTGACATTCGAAAATTTGTCAAAAATTTCTTTCACAGAATATGTGATATCATTTCCTCACACCAGCTTTTACAAATATGTGAATCAGAAGGAGTATGGTCTGCTTAATCACCAGATTTTAGCTTATCAGACTCTCATCTGAAGTCTAGAGCAGCAGATCTAATAATATGCACGATCTCTAAGTCCGAATAAGACTGGTAATTCAGAACGTATAACATTATAAAATAAAATGCTAAAGATGAAATTTTATACGATGAATGAACAACAATAATTGTAACATCTACTGTAAATGTTCTTTGTTTGCTTATGTGAGAGTTCTTATTTTCTTTTGTGCAAGTAAATAACTTCATAGAAATATCTTATTCTTCAATATTAACAATTAGCTCATTTTTTTCTGTTAAAAAATAACACATTACTGCG